>NC_087389.1:4062619-4362619 GCF_963675165.1 Halichondria panicea
GGGCGTGTACGTGGATGCCAGTGACATTTGACCTTTGACCCCATTTGCTGTCTGATCATTGATATGCGAGTGACTCAGCAGAAATAATTGCTGTATGGTATGGACATACAAGCGTTTTGCAACTCCAACTTTGGGGGTTTTATTGTTTAGTTATTGTCCTTACATAATTACTATGTGACTCTCAGCATATCCCCCTACAGAAGAAACGGTAGGTTGTGTCTGATGATCGATTTTTTTGTCTGTTCTTACCGTTTATCAGACACTAGCACATTTTCAGCTCTTGAAGACTTAGTAGTTGATATTTATCAATTCTTTTTTGCATACATTCATAGTAACACATGCTTGATCAGATGGTGCAAAAGAAAATTTTTTATCACTGCTTGTTTCCTCAGAATGAGTGTCTGAACATGCATTGTGTCTGAATATAGATGCCTTACTCTAGCTATTTGTGAATTTATATATCTATCCAAGACAAAATGAATTGATGCACCCAGAAAAGCCATGTAGAGATCTAGATGTATTATTATAGTCAATATTCATAACAATCCTGTTCTTTGCCATATCATAGGATTTTGTACATCTCTGAGTGTTATATGGCAAGCAGAATATACGGTCTGTCAGGATTGAAATTACATCTCAGTCTGTGAACTATAACTGCTTTAGTATTGTCAAGTCACTGTTGTATAATAAGTATAGTAGTATAGCAAATTCACTCACTTTCCGAATTTTTTTGGTAGTTACAAACAATTTCGTTGGCAAGTACTATTAGCGATAGTCGGTATGGAAGCACACGTATTGAGTGAGTTTGTTGAAGGTCTTAAAGAGGCTTACAGAGAGAGGCTATTTAACATGGAGGAACAATGGCCACCAGTTAGGGGAGATAAGCTGATAAAGTTGCACTTAGTGGAGGCAGAAAAAGAAGAGGGATTTAGAGCTGGGTTGCCACAACCTGGCGCACCTAATGAAAAGGTCAAACGTACTCCAATTCTCCATGAAAACTTGTTTAAAATCAAAGAAGGCAAGAAACCAGAGAAAAAACTTATCGTGGAAGGCAATGCTGGGATTGGTAAAACTACACTATGTACCATGCTTGCTGAAGGGTGGGCAGAGGGAAATATCCTGACACAATTCGACTGTGTCCTGTTACTTCCCCTCAGGGAACAGTTAGTTAGCTCAGCCTCCTCTCTTACTGACCTCCTGGCTCTTCATCATCCCGACGAGATAATTTGTGAGCCTGTTGTTCGTCACTTAAAGAGAATAAGAGGAAAGGGGGTGCTCATCATTGCTGATGGATGGGACGAGCTCAGTGAAGCAAATCGTTCAAAAGCGTCTTTTCTATACAATCTTTTGTTTGGTCGTCATCTTCCTTTTATTTCTGTTCTCCTCACCTCACGACCTTCTGCTTCAGCTCCTCTTCATGATCTTCCTTCTGTGGACCGTTTGGTTGAAGTAGTCGGTTTTAATGAAGAGAATATCAAGCAGTACATAGAATCTGAGTTTGATCAATTCCCAGAGAAAGCTTCTTCTCTTATCGAGCAGCTTGAGAACAACCCAGTCCTTGAGAGTGTGTGTTCTGTACCCCTCAATTGCGCCATTGTTTGTAACTTGTGGCACACTTTAGATCGAGAGCTTCCTCGTACGCTAACTGAGCTGTACACTCAAATTGTTCTTAACATTATCCTTCGCAATATCAAAAAGAAGTTTCCTGATTGTCCGATTGGCCTTAATAGTTTTGATGAGATTCCGAATGATCTACAAGACACCTTCTGGTTGATCTGTGAGTTTGCCTACGAGTGCTTACTACTAGATCAGCTGGTTTTTTCAGAAGCTGAATTGTCCTCTCGCTTACCTGATGTCGGTGACAAGTTGCAGTGCTTTGGTCTGTTGCAGTCTGCCCGATCACTTCTACCTGTTGGTCATGGCCTATCTTTTCACTTTGCTCACCTGACCATCCAGGAGTTCATGGCTGCTCTCCATCTTGCTACTCTCCCTAATGAGGAGAAACTGAAAGTTGTTAAGGCGAGTGCTAGGAGTGTCCGATTTAACATGGTATGGAGGTTTATGTTCGGTCTTGCTAGTAAGCTCTACCGTGAATCTGATAAGGTGATCAGTTTTAATGATAGTTTGGTGGATCAATTTCTGATGGCTAAAAATCAGGATGTTTTGGCTTTATGTCATGTGGCTTTCGAAGCTTCAGACCCTGACATTGCACTAAGAGTTTGTAAAATGTCTGTGCGACATCTATTCCACAGAGGTCTTAGTACTCCCTTCGACTGTGTAGCTGGATTCCATGTTCTTCGTTATGCCGAAAAATGTGATAATATGGTTATCAGAATATCCTATTGTGCAATTGATGATATGTTGTTGAAGAAACTAACTGACATACTTTCCGATGCGAATGGTCATTTGCAAGTTCGAGACTTATCCCTCGTGAAGACTAAGGTGTCTGACAAAGGTGTTGCTGATTTATTCAAGAGAGCCTCAGTTGCCTTTACAGCTTTGGATACACTCCTGTTGTATAAAAATAACTTCACTGGGATAATGTCGATATTCATACACAAGACAAGTACGAGTCTCACGCAACTGGACTTATCCACCAATCCTCTTGGAGTGTCTGGTATACAGTCATTAGAGACAGCTGTACGGTCTGGTGCCCTTATCAAACTAGAAAGCCTGGGGCTATCTAACACCCTCACTGATGATGCTGACATCAATGGGGCTCTGCTGACAACCCTCTTACAGTCTATTTCCTCACACTGTGCTCGACTGTTAGGCTTAGACCTCTCTGTTAATAATCTTGGTTTACCTGGATTATGTTCAGTAGTGGAAAACGTTCCATTAGGATTGAATAGTATTGGTTTCTCTGGTTGCTTCCTCACCTCCGCTGACATTGTGATGCTTATCCACTTTCTCAAGTCGGCTAATGTGATATGTAAGAAGTTGAAATTGTTAAATCTCAGCTCCAATTGCATCGATGATGATGGAGTGATTGCTCTCGCTGAATGTTTACCTGAGCGGTTTCCTAGCCTGGTTGGCTTCAATGTCAGTCCCCTGGGTGCTGTTCTTCTCTATGGAAATCCTGTGAGCGAAGAGTTGATACACATGTGCAATGACAACTTAAAGGTACTCATTCTATATATAATTTGTCACACTTAAGTTCATTATTAAAATACAGGTCATTGAGGAAACTGCTGTGCTGAATAAGTTTATTCCTCAAGAATATGAAGAGGTACATGTAAGTCTCTTTATAAAAGCATGCATATGAGCTGGGCATAATTATAATTTTTGATCTATTAGACGACCGATGTTTGGGATGTACTACTGTCAGAGATGATTTGCACTATTTGTGATGTAAGTGTGCCATATCTTGTGTAACTGTGCATGTCTGTATAATTATAGCACATTTTGAATTGATTAATGTAAATCTCATTCGCTGAGGATTCTGAATCCCACTCCATGCAGGACGACAGATTGGCCAGTCATGTTACAATATTCTTTCCAGACCCATTTTTCCATAACCCGAATTCATCTAGTGATGAGCCTACCTATTCTACTACGGAGCTGCAGGGTGAGGAAGGTGAAGCAATAATTTGATAAAAGGCTAAGCTATATAGTTATCTGAATCTCTCTTGCAGGGACATACACTCATACTGACTCCGATGTATCAGTTGCTGACTCTAGTAGTGATGAAGTAGCTACACCAACACTCCCAACTTCATCTCCTTACTATCAAGCCAGTTCAGGTAGAGCATTAGCCTCGATTCCAAGCCGCGAAGAGAAAGGCTATATATAGTAGATGTGATAAAATTAATAATCATTTATGTTGTCACTTTTACATGTAAATGCACTATCATAATGATACACTACTATATAACTAATTGTTCTTCCTCCTCCTATTCAGTTCCTCCAGAGTTGACTCTCAGTGTCCTGGACAAGGAGCTCAAGACACTCACAAAACCGATAAAGTTTGGGGTCAGTTTGGGCATTCCTCAACACATACTGGAGGTCATCCAGCAAGACAATCGATTTAGTAAGATACATTGAAGATTCTTATAGTCTTTAGGGTTCACATTAATTTTCCCATGCAGATACTGAAGGTCAAAAGATTGCCCTGTTCCAGTTCATTGCCAAGAACTACAAGAGTCTACGAATAACTTGGAGCATTATTGCCGACGCTCTCCATGACATTGATTATGGGGACTTGTCATCAATTGTTCGGAGAAAATACTGCACGATATAGTACATGTGTCTAATTTGATAGTTATTTAATTGTTAACAAACATTGCACCAGAGAAAACTTGACAGAGTAATACATAGATCTATCTATAGTATCGTATAAAACTGACACTGTAAATTTATTGTCTGTTGTGTTTGTGTTTCTTATAGCACAGTGTCTTCCTCGCTATACGCCACCGTTTTCTAGACTCTTGACCGTTGGTGTGTGCGCGTGCGTGTGTGTAATGAAAGTATTCAATTAACTCACACATAAGGTGTTGCCGGAACATTCTAGAACATTATATTCAAGATTAAGATGCTGCCAGAATGTTATACATGCACAAATGCTGCTAAAACATTCTAGGTAGATAGTTCATGATAACTGTGGAACAAACTAAAATCTTTGTCCTATAGAGAGTATTTAACTATGCTGTGTGTTTTGTAGAGTTGTTGGATATAATTGTGATCACTATTAATTTAAAACTGTCAACCACGATTACATGTGTGCATGTGTTTTACTGTATATGTGTGTCCAAATAGCTCCTTCAGCTCCACTTCTTACATTCCTCATTCAGCAGCAGATTTAGGTGAATGCACTGTGTAAGTAACCCACTATGCTGGAAGTTTTAGCCACAATCTATAATTATCCTATATAGATCTAGCTAAATCTATATTTTACATCCGTCCTTGATCCCCTATAATGACATGCAGGGCTTAGGAAAACAACTCTATGGAGCAAAGTAATAATTTTCAGTACACTACAAAGCAACAAATTCTAAGATTTTGTTTTCTTTCATGAGAAGTAATTTTCTATCTAGTTCCTCTATCTTTGTACAGTGGAACCTCGATTTGTGCTAACAACCACCTCCGAATAAAGGCCAGTTGCTATATAAAGGCCAGGCACCCAGGTCCCAAATGAACAGTTTGTGTACAAAACAACCTCTCAACAAAGGCCACCCCTGCATGTATAAAGGCCAATTCCCCAAAAGTGTCCGTTATAGAGGGGTTCCACTGTATAACCGTTATAAAGCATCCATTGACGTTACTGAGTTTCAAAACTGTACAGCGATATATACTTCCCATGAACCTTTCACTCGAAAATATATTGGGGTAGGAAGGTGCAAGGTATAGGTGATCTGGTAATCACTTTAAGCACTATAGCTGCATGCATGCTTTATTTGATTGAGCGTGAGTATATATAATTGTACCTTATATAGCCGTTAGATCTTCAATATGGCACTATAATTTTGAACACTGTGGAGGGATGTGTATAGATATGTAAGCAATATCGAACCCTTCAAAATATAGCCAAACTCTATTATAGATGCTTTGATAAAGTCTCAGACCTTAGCCAGAAACTGTTGGTCTTTTCTATCCCAAACCGATTACCCACTATAACAATTATTGTTTCTGTTCTATTAATCACCACAAACCCACCACTTTATGTTGCCATGGAAGGATATTTTGTAGCTTATTCATTCACATACACAATGGTGGTATCAGCATACAATATTTTACCTGTATCTGTATTTGCATTGCGCGCGTTGAACTTGCCCTGGATACCATGTTGAAGTGCGCTGCAACTAAACAAGAATCCATTGACAAGGCCAATAATTATTATACGCACAATCCATTCAGATTATGACATCCAATACAATTTTACCATGACCTGACAACGATTTTCGAACTTAAGGATATTTCGCACAAAATAATAATAATGATACGGCTATAATTATAACAGATAAAGAGATATTACTCTACAGTGTCTTGCATAAGGTCCAGCCTATTAAACTAAACCATAATAAGAGGGTTAACACCATTAGTGCAGTATAAATGTTATATGTGGGACAGGTTTAAGTAAAGTGTTTTGGGGACATTTCTAATTATACGAATACACTATAATAATACAAAGATAAATGCTTACTTGTAGGGATCACCTGCTTCACAGGATATTGGATGGTGTCCATGGTGACCATTGTCACAAACCAGAGAGAGTATGGTGTCACCAGTCCTGTTGAATACTGCACAGTAAAGTGCATGATCATCTATCATGTCACACTCTCACATACACATGCTCTGTTCACACATATAAAAGTGGTGGGGAAAAGTGGGTAAACTATAGTCGGTTCATATCATCAACTGACATTGCACTATAATTATATAGCTCTTATTATTTGAATCTACCTGCATGACATGTTTATGGTAGACTTTAATTTGTGTGTCTTTTGTTGTTTATATATGTGGACATTCATGCAACAATTGGTAACAGCTGATGACGTTGTGGTACTAACGTTGTGTTGAGGGGAACAGGTTAGTAATGCAACCACTGAACGATCGGCGATTAGCGCCCTAAATGTGTGACAGGTTCAGGTAAAGTGGACATTTTACTGCCCTAAACCGTTGCTTGGAAGGAGGAAGGGAATCAAGTCTTTGTTTTTCACCTGTTACGTATGTTATTAAGTGGGTATACTAGCCAATAGCGATGAATATATTGAAATGAGTGTCGGCCACGTCTATAATCTGTCAGTCAATGATTGGAACCGATAGAATTCCACCAGTTGTAAATAAAAGCTTAATTGTTCATGTCCTACTTCTGGGCAATGGTTTAGTACACTCAATTATCACAACCAGAATGTTGTAACAAGGAAAATGAATGAAAAAACGGCAGTGGTGTATGATCAGACAATCAATGTGACTATATATAGGTCAGGATCAGAGCAAGAGTCTAGCCTCGATTCCAGGCCGCCTTAAATTTCTCTTCACTGCCTGGAATCAAGGCTAGACTCTTGCTCTGATCCTGTCACATTGATAATTGGACCACTGCCGTTTTCAATCCTTGATTCGATGGAATCAAGGCTAAGCAGAGTCGGCAAATAAACCTGGAGTGTTACAAGTAGGGCACTTCACATGCACTGGGACCGGAGTACGCTCACCACAGCAGATTCAGAAGAATAGTTATTTTGTCAAGTCACATAGATCTACATCAGAAAAGTATAATAAACACCCATTTCTGTCCTGTCTTCTTTTCTTGAACTTTCACTGGTACTGTTCCAAAAAACACTTTCAGTTGAAATGTGAACAATTGCTAGGATATTGGTCAGTGGGGAAGCACCAAAGAGCGTAGAAGTACTGTGCATCTATCCGTCTCAACATCATGAACAGTTTAATACAAACATGCATGTATATAATTGAATTAAGCTGAAACACCATGAAACACGTCTAATGGGTCAATTACATGTAAAATATAATTTGCATTGTTAAATTAATCTGTGTGATGACATTGTGGTGGATTGACATACGGTATTAAAATACTTCGCTCGCGTGATCGTGACTAGGGTGATCTGATTCTCCCGCTTTCTTCTTGTTTCTACATTTTCTCCCTCCTTTCCACTTGATTCCTTCAATGGAATACATTTAGCAACAGCATACTGTTGCATTTATAGTGCAGTGTGCAACACCTCTCTTGATTTCCTGTAGTCTACGGGCGGGCGCGCATATTAGATCAACTTCTTCTTGTCTCGATCCATGCCCAGGGGAATGCGGCCTGGAATCGAGGCTAGTGCTGCACAGGGCATTTGTCTAGTCTCGAGGCCAGACTCCTCCCGGGCACATGTCAGATCACGTGCAAGGGAGTGGTCTGGGGCCAGACTAGCATTTGTCGTGCCCTGATTGAGACCCTCCCACTTTTTGTGCATAAAAGAAGGGCGTGGCAGGTGCCTCTTTTTACAACAAAAGAGCCACAACACTTTTAACAGGTATGTCTATTGAGCATTGATGTTTAAAAGAAGTAGATCTACCTATTAAATTGCATTTTTCTAAAACAAAATAGGTGTATATTATGCCGGCAATATCTATAATTTATAGATATTGCCGGCAACTGCATGGCAACTGTATATGTACACGTACTGTCAATGTCACATGATGTCAGCTTCAACTTAATTTACTGAGCCTATAACTGTGATTGTGCTATGTGTAGGATACGAGCAATTTCCACTTTTCAATCATGTGTATGTATACCCCTGATAATTAACATTCATGCTTTGACTTCTACGATACTGTTGGCTAAAGTATAATTAGACCAGTGGTGTAGGAAGGGGGGCTCCAGGGGCTGGACCCCCCCCCAGGCTATTAAAGTAGAGATGATTTATCCAAGTTGCACTATGTAGATATAGCTTTAGTACTCTTTTTTTCATTAAAAAAACTAGAGCCCCCCCCCATTGAGAAATTGCTTCCTACGCCACTCAGTGTAGACTATGTGTTTAGCTCAGGGTGCACTAGATCTAGTTTTAAATCCAGTGCTTCAAACTACACCTGTATTAATTAAATGTGCCAAATTAGCTACTGTGTAACTTATACGTCTATAAAGGGGCGTAAGCTAGCCACACATAATATGTACCTACAGCAATGATCGGCTACCGTATTACTAAATGTTTTGCGAGCATCAAACATTTGCGAACTTTGCGATGGTTGATCAATTCGCAACAATAAAATCCGCAAAATTATTACTAGTAAATACACACGATCCTTACCAGAACGCAATAGTTAGATCGCAAAGGGTCAACATTTCTGCCGATTTGGCTCATTCGCAAAGGTTTTTCAGCAAAATATTCTAGTAATACGGTATACTAAAAGGCTAGCTAGAAATCAGCTTAGTGTCTATACGAACAATAATTATTATTGCGACCGATTACTTTTGAACGCATCTAAGCTAGCTGAAGCTCACTAAAAGCTTTCTATCCTGAATCGTACATGCTAGTACTCCCTCACAGTTTTTAAGCTACCGTAGAAACTGGATTATTAGTGCTTACTGCTCAACTGCAAATTTTTTGAAGCGCTTTTCCAATTATGCGAAGGATATAATAGTGTGAAAATTCAGAATTGATTCATTTGTTTATGAGTTATAGCTAGCTTGTACAGTGCATGGCAGCTATATATAGCTAGTGGATGTTGTAAAATGAACGGTAAAATGAACTGCAACATAGTAGTATGATATAGATCCAGTTAGGGTTGCCTGCTTGCTCACTTTCTAGGTTGCTAACAAGTCATCTTTCATCACAGAGACATTCGGTTGCTGAGTGGGGCAAAATGCATACATTGTACTTGAATATAAGCGTATAGAGCTCTGCTAATGATCGACCCCATGAGTGCAGTGCTAATAATCCAGTTTCTACAGTATACAAATTAAGAGACATGAACATGCACAAGCTGTTACCGGAATGATAGTTAACAGGGGCAGATATCCGTGGAAATATTGATGTTACACCCCCTTCCGATGCAATCTCCGCCCACTATCTTACACCGTAGAAGTTGCAGAAATATAATTAATATGCTTTTTTCGTTTTGAAGTGGACTACATGCAGTAGACTCTGCTCTCTGAAGTACGGCCACCTCCACATATCGGCAATTGGTTTGGCACGGATTGCGTTTACTGCACAAAACTTTCCCTGAATTGTAGCCACTTGCTATTCTGTACAATGGCCAGTACTGCATGGCTGCCCCAAACTAGGTTTTTATTACGGCCGGATATGACGTTATGGGTGCGATTTGGCAGAATGCACTTAACTTGAATAGAGCTAATGATTCATTATCCTCAAGACAAAACTGTAAATTTAGTCAATAGATTCGAGGTATGTAGGGTTACGGCGGCTATTTTCTGAAATACAGCCACCTCACTATTCCGGCCAAGCTGCGATGACCGAATAATGAGAGTTTACTGTACATGCATGTATTAGCATTGTTACATTAGAATAGCCATACTGCTTGGGGTAAAACATTCGTTTAATTTGAACAGTGGTGAATTTCGTTTGCTTGCGTGCGCGTTCTGGTAAACCTGCCTGGATAAAATGTTCGTCAAATAACAAATTATTAACCCCACTGTATTGTAACTATATACTATGTATAATTATTTGTTGCCAACTTTTACAACTACTAGTGGGAAGAAAACCTAAAAAATTTACTATGGAATTCAGCAAAACTAATGAATACACTAAATTCCTTCAAAACACATGTCTTTTATTATGATTTATATGACCAGTCAGACGAGTTTAACGTCATTGGGCAACAAGTTAGTTATTGCCGGTGCCCTCGTGCAACATGCCATATATTGCACTGGATGACATAATGCCCTCGGGGCCTGCGGCCCTCGGGCATTATATTGCTCCAGTGCAATATATGGCATGTTGCACTCTGGCTGGGCAATAACTAATACATACAGTCTCTTGTGCAGAGATTGTTCTTTAATTGGCCTACTTCAGGAGAGTTGCTATAATCTCTTCACAGTACACAAGACTGCAGTGCTAGCTGCTTGAAAAGTACCGCTATCTCCAAGCAAAAATTCCCTCATGGCATTTGGTATGAGATTGGACAAAGTGTTCTACCAGTAACAAGCTTAAGACACTCAATACAGCCTCTCTTTAGGAGACTTTTAGCCATACATTCAGACAACACGTGGCGATGCATGTATATATTGCACATGCACAACAAGTCATATTCCAGTGGCAGCCTGCCTATACAACCGCTTCATTCCACCGATTCAAAAATCCGAAATAAACACGACAACAAGAAGAATACTGATGTTATTTCCACAAGGACGATGAACTAGAAACTAGAAACTGTTTAAAAACAGCTAGACACTAAACGTATAAACTATGGCCAACTGTATTTTCCTCCAAATTAGGATAAGGTGTGATTAAAATTAGTGCATGTATTGAATGTGAGGCAGTATTTTAGATAGCGATCTATAGACTCGAACTTAGACCATAGCAGTGGCGGATTCAGGGGGATATAAGGGAGCAAAGGAACCCCCTTTTTGCAAAACTATACCTTTTTTACGCTGATCGCATTGCAAACTCTTCAATTATTGGTACAGAGATTGAAATTTCCCACATCCATATGGGCGGAGATTGAACCGGAAGTGGACCTAACCCAACAATTTCATCCGGGAGACTACTATACCGTTTACACGAGGCCGCCTTTAATCCGGGTTGGAATCCAAACTATCCGCGTTCTTGTAAACGGGCCTAATCCGGGTTCTAATCCAGATTAGCCAACCCACTTCTGGAGGTGGTTCAAATAGTTGTTAGTAAACACATAATTATGTTTGTGGGTGTTCCTAGAGTAAGCCTGTAGCTTCCTATCAGCTAGCCAATGTTTGCGCAAATGCAATTAGTGGTCGTTTACTATGCCCACTACAGTAGAACCTCGCTAATTCGAATAGAGCCGGACCACACCCCATCTGAATACACGGATTAACGGATGTCATTAATTGATTATGAATATCATTAACGAATACACTTTTGTACATGTATATTACTGTGGCCAGAAGGGAAGCTACTAGCTAGAATAGTCTTTTATCTCAACTTTATCTCCAGTCTTGTGAGCTCTCTCTTCGTTTTCTTTGCAGTGGCCATTGTTTTGGGCGAGCTATTGAGCTAATAAAAACTGATTCAGCAAAGCAAGTCAGATTGCGCTTGCGTAGTAGTCTATTCTACTGACAGTCCCTCCTCTTTTCAGTTTGCCAATTTGTCCAGATTAGCGAGGTTTCGGACTAAAGGGGTCCGGATTAGCGAGGTTCTACTGTACTGACTCGGATTCAATCCGGATCGAATCCGGATTATGTGTCGTGTAAACAGGGCTTACGAGCCCGTAGGACGAATAGTCTTTTAGAACCACTATTTTCTGTCCGCCAATGCAGAGGCATAGATCTACTGAACAAATGTAAAACTGCCTCTGGCTATACTCCGCTTGTAACATCTGACTAGCTATGTCTGTTTGTCTGGTTGAACCAGGAATAGCTATAGACTATAATTATATAGTTTCACTATAGGGTTGAGTAAATTCGGCGGTAATGTATGTAGTTTGAACTGTACTAGCTGGCTGGCAGGAATCTAGTAAACACTCAATACCCCTCCATTATGATGGAAGAGCATTGAGTGTTTACTAGATTCCAGGTTGAAATTTTTAAAGTAGCTAGAGAGTCACAGAGAGCTTACCTTCAGTTTCCAATGACTGCAAAACCATACAATAACATGTACATTGTCAAAGTTATGTATACTGGTCTGGCCACGCCCATCTAAGTCAGAGATTGTATCAATATCAACATAAAAAGTCATTCCATTAGTCCATTCCAGTGTCCACCTCCACCGTTACATTCCACTGAGTCAAGATATACCCTTATTTGGAGGTACATTAAACCTCTGTTACAGTAGTAAGCACAAATATTTACTGCCTCTGATCATCTGATCGCCTAGTTAACCAAAGGTGTATAACGTGCAGACTTAAGTCTGTGCAAGTGGTCACAAGAATGTCTAAATTATTGGGCAACACCACATTCTAATTAGACGTTTGGAGAGTTCTCACATAATTTACTTTACTGTTTGTAGCTATGTTATAGATATACATGAACAAAGTCTATTTACAGAAATCAAACGATGCTTTTTTTCTGCTCTCTGCTAGGTTATTGTCATCTCTAAGTACTCTACGGCACACGGTATTGGTTGTCATTATCAATTTTCGTCATGGTGGCGTGAACTGGTATTGTCAAGTCACTGTTGTGTTCAGTTCATTCCCTCCTTTTATGCGAATAGTTTGGACGCTAAACATTTCACTGGGACAATAATTATTGTTCATACAGTGGTCGGTATGGAAGCACAAGAAGCCTTGAGTGAGTTTGTTGAAGGTCTTAAAGAGGCTTACAGTGAAAGGCAATTCATCACGGAGGAACAATGGCCACCAGTTAGAGGATACAAGCTGATTAACTTGCAGTTAGTGGAAGCTGAAAAAGAAGAGGGATTTAGAGCTGGTTTGCCACAACATGGTATCCCTGATGATATGGTCAAGCGTACTCCAATTATCCATGGCAACCTATTCCATGTCGAAAAAGGCAAGAAACTAGTGAGGAAGCTCATCGTTGAGGGTAATGCTGGGATCGGTAAAACCACACTGTGTACCATGCTTGCTGAAGGGTGGGCAGGAGGCAACATCCTGACACAATTTGACTGTGTTTTGTTACTTCCACTAAGAGATCCCTTAGTTAGCTCAGCCTCCTCTCTTACTGGCCTCCTGGCTCTTCACCATCCCGACGAGATAATTTGTGAGCCTGTTGTTCGGCACTTAAAGAGGACAAGAGGAAAGGAGATGCTCATCATTGCTGATGGATGGGACGAGCTCAGTGAAACAAACCGTTCAAAAGTATCTTTTCTATATAATCTTTTGTTTGGCCGTCTTCTTCCTTCTGCTTCCGTCCTCCTCACCTCACGACCTTCTGCTTCAGCTCCTCTTCATGATCTTCCTTCTGTGGATCGTTTGGTTGAAGTAGTCGGTTTTAATGAGGAAAATATCAAGCAGTACATAGAATCAGAGTTTGATCAATTCCCAGAGAAAGCTACTTCTCTTATCGAGCAGCTTAATAACAACCCAGTCCTTGAGAGTGTGTGTTCTGTGCCCCTCAATTGCGCCATTGTTTGTAACTTGTGGCACACTTTAGACCAAGAGCTTCCTCGTACGCTAACTGAGCTGTACACTCAAATTGTTCTTAACATTATCCTTCGCAATATCAAAAAGAAGTTTCCTGATTGTCCGATTGGCCTTAATGGATTTGATGATATTCCCAATGATCTACAAGACACGTTTTGGTTAATCTGTGAGTTTGCGTACGAGTGTTTATTACTAGATCAGCTGGTTTTTTCGGAAACTGAATTATCGTCTCGCTTACCCGAAAGTGGTGACAAGTTGCATTGCTTCGGTCTATTGCAGTCTGCTCGATCGCTTCTACCTGTTGGTCATGGCTTGTCTTTTCACTTTGCTCACTCGACCATCCAGGAATTCTTGGCTGCCCTCCATCTTGCTACTCTACCCAACGAAGAAAAAATGAAGGTAGTTGAAGCTCATGATGACAGTGACCGGTTCGACATTGTATGGAGATTTATGTTTGGTCTTGCTAGTAAGTACCACGATAGTTGTAGTAATCAGGTAATTGGTTTGGATGATGATTTGATGGATAAATATATGGCGTTTAAATATGGTGATTTAGCTTCAGTATGTCATGCGGCGTTCGAAGCTTCAGACCAAAGTCTTGCGAAAAAAATTTGTAATGTTTTTGGGCAAAATCTATTATACGGTGATTTCAAAACTCCTTTTGACTGTGTAGCTAGGTTCTATGTTCTTCGTTATGCTGTGAAATGTGATAATATGGTTATAAGAATATCCTCTTGTACAATTGGTGATAAGCTGTTGAAGGAACTAACTGACATACTTTCAAATGCGAATGGTAATTTGCAAGTACGCGACTTACTTCTTGCGCAAACCAAATTATCTGACAAAGGTGTTGCTGATTTATTCAAGAGAGCCTCAGCTGCCTTTATAGCTTTAGATGAACTCTCTTTAATTTCCAACAATTTCACTGATATCATGTCTTCATTCGTTTCTTGTACGAGCCTCACACAATTGTACTTATCTGAAAATCCTCTTGGAGTATTTGGCATTCAGTCACTGGAGACAGCTGTACGAGCAGGCGTTCTTGTTCGTCTGGCAACCCTGCACTTATCCAACACCCTCACCGGAGATGCTGACGTCAATGGAGCACTTCTGACCACCCTTTTTCAGTCCATTGCCTCTCACTGTGCTAACCTTGAAATCTTAAGCCTTTCTGGTAATAATCTTGGTTTACCTGGATTATGTTCAGTTGTGGAGAATATTCCATTACGATTGAATCACATCGATCTAAAAAGTACTCATCTCACGAATTCATTTCACTCAGTGTCTCAATACACAGTCACCAGTGAGATACTAAATCTCTACCAAAACAGCGTATACTGTTTAAGAAGTATGGACTTGACTGGCTCCAATTTCAGTGGAAGTGCAGGAACTCTCTTACTGGAAAAGTCTCTTCAAGCACTTCAATCACTTGAAGAACTTAATTGCTCTGACTGTTCTATCACCTCTGTCGACATCGCAATGCTTATCCATCTTCTCAAGTCTGCTAATGTGAAATGTAAGAATTTAAAATGGTGGAATCTTGGCGATAATAACATTGATGACGAGGGAGTAATCGCTCTTACTAGGTGTTTACCTGAGTTGTTTATTCGTTTGGAAGGCTTCAGTACTAGTGTTGTATATGGTCTCACAAATGCCGTTTTCCTCATTGGTAATCCTGTGGGTGAGGAGTTGATACTCATGTGCAACGAACACTTAAAGGTACTCACTCACTCTCTATATTTACAGTTACGTTGCATTATTTATAATTTGTGTAGGTCTTTGAAGAATCGCAGAAAATTGCACGGCTGAATGAGTGGGAGAGAACGTATTTACCTCCACAAAATGAAATGGTATATATAAAGTGATTTTATATCATGTAATTTGAAAATTGTATGGTTTCAATCTAGACTACCCATGTTTTCTGCCAGCTTTGGGATACACTTCTGTTAAAGATGATTGACATGGCTGGAGCGGTGAGTACACCATAATTATCGTGGTTGTAATTGAATGTCATGCTTTTTATTGTAGATCTCTCCAGCTTTTTCCGGTGATGATGATAGCATATTTTTATGGCAATCAACGGACGATGCACTGAACTCTCCCAATGATGCTGCCAATAACATTCAAAAAACTTTTGTCGATAACAGTAATTCCCCTCAAGCTACAGAACGATCTAGTGATGATGACCTCATCTGTCCTGCAGTAGTGGTACAAATAACGGAACGGGGGGAGGCAGGTGAGAAAAGGGTTAGTTCATTATATTTATGAACAAAGCTGATCTACAGCTTTACATTTTGTGCAAATGATTCTCACACCTGGCTTGCATGAATTCCCCACCTGACACACACACACACAGACTCTATTGTATCAGTTTCCGACTCCAGTTGTGATGAAAGAGTTACACCACCCCTGCCAACGTCACCAGCAAAAACAGTTCAAGCCAGTTCAGGTGTGAACTTGTCAATAATCTATTTGTCATTCGATCTTGCTGCGTCTTGCAGACACATTATTTTGTTACTGTGCGAATCATTTCTTATTCCCTATTCTGTCCTTTCAGAGTTGACTCTCAGTCTTTTAGACAAAGAGCTCAAAACCCTCACAAAACCAATACAGTTTGGAGTCAGTTTGGGCATTCCTCAGTACCGACTTGAGGTCATCCAGCAAGACAATCGATTCGGTAAATTAAAGGCGTTTTTGAAGTTTTAGTTCTCACCTATTTATAGAGTTCACGTTAAATCTCTATACTCATGCAGATACGGAAGGTCAGAAGATCGCCCTGTTCCAGTTCATTACCAAAAACTACAAGAGTCTAGGAATAACTTGGAGTGTTATTGCCGACGCTCTCCGTGACATTGATTATAGGGACTTGTCAACAGTTGTTAGGGAAAAATACTGCACTTAATTGTAATAATGTGATTTTGTTCCTTAAAGTATATAGACTGCGTGTTGGATTTTGTTCCTTTATTAAACATGTAGATTTAGTTCTATATACTAGTTTTGGTGCTCTCCCCAATCCTATAGCCTTCTCCTCCGTTGATTTAGGGTGAATAATAAAATAGTGTTGCTGTGCTCTATAATTATGTAGCAAGAGTTCTAATTATAAAATTTATGCATTATGCATTACACCCCATCATGGAGTTTCCTGTGAGTGGTCACAAGAATGTTGTCTGCACTAGACCACATTTTAAGAAGTGCAAACCACATGCAGAGCACACATCTTGAATAAATCTTGAACAAGAACCAGGTCTTGCATTGAAATCTTCTATTGTAACAGTTGAAATTGTAAGTTAATTGGTGGGATATCATAGACTAGATCTAGTGAGAATTTGTTAATTTGCATGCATGCATGCATGTATATACATGCATTTAAGAGTAGGGATAGAGTGATATGCAGATAGAGTAGAATATAATTTGTGTACGTTAATTTTAAGTTTACACCATTGTGTAGATGAATAATTGATTCATGAATAACTATGTTTCGGTAATCGCTTAGCGGTTCCTTAGATTTCAATGTAGCTATGGTGCCTGTGGTAGATCTTTGTGCTCTCTTGCAACTAACCTGAGTTAATTAACCCCCTAGACTAAGTGAAAACCACTAGGCTTGATGACGAATTTCAAGCCGGGATCCAACTGGGATTGCTGATCTAGTACCATCCTTGATTAGAGAAAATGACTGTGGGATCACTGCTGTTTTAGCTCCTTGAAAATATGCACTTTTTATGCACAAATCCTTGTCTAAATGTTTGCTGTTAAACGTGGATTGTTAATTACTGAGGTACATGTGATGCGTGTCCTATCTCCTCTGGAATAGCACACACTGTTTTGTACTTGATATATTTGTGGCTAGTTTTACTATAATTATGCATGGAGCATTCACAGTGACTTAATTGTACTTACTGGGTGATGTCAATGTTATTACCCTATGCCAGGAAGTGGTAAGTGTATCACCCAGACCACTTCCTATATGATATTGATGGCCTTTTATACATGTACCTGAGCTCAGAGGAGGTACGACACGCGTGCCTCGATTAGGCTAATAATTGCCTCTGCAATAACGTTGAGCGTGGGCGGATAATCGAGGCGTGGTTACACCCACGCTCAATGTTATTGCAGAGGCAATTAGCCTAATCGAGGCACGCATGTTATACCTCCTCTGACCTGTCGCTGATGCATGCACTATAGCAGTAAGCATGATCCTTTGATCGAGGTGTGTTAACTCATACAATGAAAAATCAATCAATATGATCATTTCCCGCTAACAAAAGCAATCAAATGATCTGTTCCCTGTAGGTTATCGTACATCTCTATACGGCCAGCTAGCAAAGTGGAAATCGGTCTGTTATTATTGCAAGTAACGTATCGAGTGAACTTTTTGTTTGTTATACTGGACCAAATGCTCTACTGAAATTAGCTATAGTCTGGTATGGAAGCACAAGAAACACTGAGCGAGTTTGTTGAAGGTTTACAGGAAGCTTACAGAGAGAGGCAATTAAACACGGAGGAACAATGGCCACCTGTTAGGGGAGACAAGTTGATTAACTTGCAGTTAGTAGAGGCTGTAAAAGAAGAGGGATTTAGAGCTGGGTTGCCACAACCTGGCGCACCTAATGAAAAGGTCAAACGTACTCCAATTCTCCATGAAAACTTGTTTAAAATCAAAGAAGGCAAGAAACCAGAGAAAAAACTTATCGTGGAAGGCAATGCTGGGATTGGTAAAACTACACTATGTACCATGCTTGCTGAAGGGTGGGCCGAGGGCAAAATCCTGACACAATTCGACTGTCTCCTGTTGCTTCCACTAAGAGATCAGTTAGTCAGCTCAGCTTCTTCTCTTCCTGACCTCCTGGCCCTTCATCACCCCGATGAAATTATTTGTGAGTCTGTTGCTCGACAGCTAAAGAGGACAAGAGGGAAAAGGGTGCTTATCATAGCTGATGGCTGGGACGAGCTCAGTAAAACAAACCGTTCAAACGTATCTTTTCTATATAATCTTTTGTTTGGCCGTCTTCTTCCTTCTGCTTCCATCCTTCTCACCTCACGACCTTCTGCTTCAGCTCCTCTTCATGATCTTCCTTCTGTGGACCGTTTGGTTGAAGTAGTCGGTTTTAATGAGGAAAATATCAAGCAGTACATAAAATCAGAGTTTGATCAATTCCCAGAGAAAGCTACTTCTCTTATCGAGCAGCTTGAGAACAACCCAGTCATTGAGAGTGTGTGTTCTGTGCCCCTCAATTGCGCCATTGTTTGCAATTTGTGGCACACTTTAGATCGAGAACTTCCTCGTACACTAACTGAGCTGTACACTCAACTTGTTCTTAACATTGTCCTTCGCAATATCAAAAAGAAGTTTCCTGATTGTCCGATTGGCCTTAATAGTTTTGATGATATTCCGAATGATCTACAAGACACGTTCTGGTTAATCTGTGAGTTTGCCTACGAGTGCTTATTACTAGATCAGCTGGTTTTCTCAGAAGCTGAATTGTCCGCTCGCTTACCCGAAGTTGGTGACAAAATGCAGTGCTTTGGTCTGTTGCAGTCTGCACGATCGCTTCTACCTGTTGGTCATGGTTTGTCTTTTCACTTTGCTCACTTGACCATCCAAGAGTTCTTGGCTGCTCTCCATCTTGCTACTCTACCCAATGAAAAGAAACTGAAAGTTTTTGAGGCTAATGCTGTCAGTGGCCGGTTCGATATGGCTTGGAGATTTATGTTTGGTCTTGCTAGTAAACACCATTGTAGTTGTAGTGATAAGGTAATCAGTTTGGAAAAAATCTTAATGGATCAATTTATAGTGGCTAAAGAGCGTGATGATTTGGCTTTATGTCATGCAGCTTTCGAAGCTTCAGACTCTGAATTTGCAAAAAAAGTTTGTTTTTTGCACGTAAAAAATCTTTTATTTAGTAATTTGGACAGTCCCTTTGACTATATAGCTAAGTTCTATGTTCTTCGTCATGCTGCAAAATGTGATAATATGGTTATTAGAATAGCTGATTGTGCAATTAATGATAAGTTGTTGAAGGAATTAACTGACATACTTTCGAATGCGAATGGTACATTGCAAGTTAGAGATTTATCCTTTGAGCAGACTAAGTTGTCTGACAAAGGTATTGCTGATTTATTTCAGAGAGCCTCAGCTGCCTTTACATCTTTAGGCTTACTTTGGATGAACGTAAACAACTTCACTGACATAATGTCGGCATATATTCACATATCTTGTACGAGTCTCACGCAACTGGATTTATCTACCAATCCTCTAGGAGTGTTCGGCATACAGTCACTGGAGACAGCTGTACGGGCAGGCGTTCTTGTTAACCTTGTGTCACTGTATTTGTCCGACACCCTCACTGGCGATGTTGATATCAATGGAGCTCTATTGACCACTCTCCTACAGTCTATTTCCTCACACTGTGTTGGACTGGAATCTTTAGACTTATCTGATAACAATCTTGGTATACCTGGATTATGTTCAGTTGTTGAGAACATTTCGTTAGTGTTGGATGAGATCGTATTAAGAGCTACCTATCAGAGTACCTCTGAGTCTCAACACATAGTATCTTATGAGATGTCGAATTTTCCCTCAAACAATTTAAAAATTATTGAATTTACAAGCTCCAATTTCAGTGGAGCTGTGGGAACTCTTTTTCTGGCAAAATGTCTTCAAGCATTTCCATTACTGCAACGTTTAACTTGCTCTGACTGTTCTCTTACCTCGGCTGACATTGTAATGCTTATCCACAATCTCGAGTCTGCTAACGTGATATGTAAGAATTTATATTTGGTGGATCTCAGCAACAACTGCATTAATGATGAGGGAGCGATAGCTCTCATTGAGTGTATACCAGAGCGATTTCCAAGCTTGAAGCGCTCCAGTACTAGTGTTGTTCATGGTCTCGTGTGTGCCGTTCTTCTCCGTAGAAATCCTGTGAATAAAGAGTTATTATTCATGTACAACGAAAAATGGAAGGTATATACTCCATATACATATGTATAATTATAGTTCACAATTATATTTAAAATGAAGGTCATTGAGGAATCACGGAAAATCACAGTGCTAAATGAATGGGAGAGAACATATTTACCCCCACAAAATGAAGAGGTATAAGTGCATGATGTTTTTATATAATGCTTGAGTATAATTATGCATACTATAATTATATCATTTCAATCTAGATGACCCGTCTTTTCTATAAGCTTTGGGATGTGCTTCTGTCAGAGATGATTCGCACGGCTAATCTAGTTATCGTGAGTGTATACCACATGATTATATATATATATATAGTATACATTGCTTTATCACGTCACAATATCTTATAATGTAGATTGCTCCAGCTTTTTCTAAGAATGATGATATGCTTTTTTGGCCATCCACTGACAAGCCTGGAGAATACCATCCAACAGACGATGCACTGGACACTCTTAGCAATGATGGTATAGATATATTTATTCCAGAGAGCTCTCCTCAAGCAACAGAAACACCTAGTGATGAGGGTACGTGTTGTAGTGTACAGTCGACTCAAACAACAGAGCGAGAGGAAAAGGAAACAGGTATATATAGGGTGTTTTAGATCTTAGCCATATAGGTATTCAAATCTTATAGGCTCTCACACCTAGCTTGCACTGACCCTCACATGACACACACACATATATACAGCCTCTGTTGTATCAGTTGCTGACTCTAGTTGTGAAAGAGTTGCACCTGCTTCCCTCCCAACTCCATTCCCAAAATCAAGTTCAGGTAGAGCACCTGTCAGCAATCTTATCAATTACATGCATGCACTGCAAAGTTGTGCACTTTTCTAAAAATTACTATCACCCCCCCAATACACTGTGACCGTAGATTCATCCCCACCCCCATTCAGTTCCTCCAGAGTTGACTCTCAGTGTTCTGGACAAGGAGCTCAAGACACTCACAAAACCGATACAGTTTGGGGTCAGTTTAGGCATTTTTCAACACCGACTGGAGATTATACAGCAGGACAATCGATTTGGTACGTTTTTAAGTGGTATAATGATTATCGATGTTTAGTCTGCATCTACCTAGTTTTTTGGCATAGAAATCAAAGGAAAAACTATGCTAACAAGTGCCATAGACTATGTAGTAACCACAGACCGCGCTCTATTATTTTGTGGTTGGAATAAAAAGTACGGTTTGGTAGGTAGAGCACGGCTAGTGGGGTATAGTTAGAGCACGGTTGGTGGCCAAAATAACACATTTTTAAATGTAATGGTGGAAGTTCTCGAAGCATCTCATGGTTGTAATGTACCTACATGCAGCTAAGTGATCTATACGCTTCTAGCGATGCATGCTATATAATCTTACAAACAAAAGCTTTGTTCTCGAATAATTATAGGCTATAATAATTATAGTTTGCTTACCAGGCCATTGCAGTCTCTCCAGAATCAGGAATAGTAAAAATATGTTTTAGAAGGTTGCTATTCAGTAGTTAGCTCTACACTAGAGTGATAGCTTTATAGCTGCAAGAAGCTGCAAACTACAAACCAGTTAACGCACCGTTTCACGCTCGTGCTATATGGATATTATTATCTAGTACATACCCATGCATGCAGATACTGAAAGTCAGAAGATTGCCCTATTCCAGTTTATTGCAAAAAACTACAAGAGTCTAGAAATAAGTTGGAGCATTATTGCTGATGCTCTTCGTGACATTGATTATATGGACTTATCATCAGCTGTTAGGGGGAAATACTGCACCAGTACTTGTTCATTCCTAGCATAGATTACAGACTGTCTGCTGTCAGTCATTCATGCATGTCTGTATTGTTGACAAAGAGTTGTAATGCAAATGACATGACATGACAATTATAATTATGTATCAATCTTGATTTTAACTGGTTCTATAGTTCAGAGTCTATATATATTTTCCTATATAAACATTTCACTTTCAACTATAACTAATAAGTTATGATACAACATTAAAATTCTGAATAAGTCACATGTTTAAACTTGAGGGGCAGTAGTCACTCTGCGAATGTAGATCTTCACTAGCTCTAGAAGTGCGTCTTAATTCAAAGCCTTGATCGCCACAGAGCCTCAACTCAGTATCGTCTGTATAGTCGGTTGAGGGAGTTACTTGCAGAACCACGGCGGGTTGTTAAATTCACAGCAAGTACTGCCATTTGCACACCCCTGACCGTCCCAAACTGGATCATCAGGGTAGAAGATAATTATGATCAAAAAGTTGTCTGCTTCCAGTTTCACAGAAATAAGCCCTGTTTACACGCAGCATCTAATACGCATTGTAAAGCGCATTACTACTAACGAGGTCTATAGTCTAAACGCACTAATGCGCTATCAAAACCGGCTTACGCAAACCGCCTACCTGATGTGGTTTGAAGCCGGATCAATGCGGTTTAGACAGTAGCTGCAAGCGCATTAAAGGATCTTGACCAACAAAAGGAGGTACAACTCCAGTGTAAGAGGTCAGGCCTTGTGCAGGGACACACCAGCTCATTCGAGTGAACTTCATCGAGTGCATTATCAAATGTGCTGATGAGGTGACTGTCCATGGGTTAGCTAACCCACACCATCAACGTAGACATCATCAATAGATACACCTCTGTTAATGAAATACGGATAAAAAGCATCTGTAGTATTGTTTTGGTAGCCAATCACTCTCCCACAAACTTGAGAGTACTCCACCCCATTCGTTGGATAGGTAGATAGACACACATCCTGAACTAGGTACTAGACTGCCACAAGTACGCAGTGGTGGTGTTGTTCTGGATACCAGTAGAAATCCGGTTGGGCAGTTTTGGTTAGGGATCGGCCATGAAAAGGTTGACTATACTACTCTCATCCATCCTTCTGCAGTGTTGCAACACCTTGTTTGGTCCATGTCACAATAGACCTGAACAGGTGAGCTAATACTACTTGTAAATCCAGTATTTCCCCGATGGTCTGTCTTGGGGGAGTTCACTGCAGGATTGCTTATGATTCCCACTAAATAAAATGGTTGTAGATCATGAACAATGGCTATAACACTTTAGAAAAGAAAATTTGTTTGCTTAGAAATTTTCACTTGAAGTGTCATGTTGTTGAATGTGCTGAAATTGTAGTATTTGAATCTGTATAGGTTCGACTCGCTCAGTTGAACTTGCAACACTTAATTCGAGTCATTTAGTCAAGCTTTCAACATTTGAATCTGTTGGTTCAACTCGCTCAGTTGAGCTTGCAACACTTGATTCGAGTCATTTAGTTGAGCTTTCAACATTTGATTCGAGTCATTTAGTCGACCTGTCAACATTTGAATCTGTTGGTTCAACTCGCTCAGTTGAGCTTGCAACACTTGATTCGAGTCATTTAGTTGAGCTTTCAACATTTGATTCGAGTCATTTAGTCGACCTGTCAACATTTGAATATGTTGGTTCAACTCGCTCAGTTGAGCTTGCAACACTTGATTCGAGTCATTTAGTTGAGCTTTCAACATTTGATTCGAGTCATTTAGTCGAGCTGTCAACATTAAATTTTGGTTTGAGTCAATTAGTCGAGCTGTCAACATCTGAATCTGTTGGCTCAGTTGAGCTTACAACACTTGATTAAAGTCATTTAGTCAAGCTTTCAACATTTTAATCTGTTTGATTGAGTCATTTAGTCGACTGACAAGCCAACAGAGCAATAGTGGAAGAGTGGCAAAAGGAAACAGAAGTACAAACAATAACAAGTAGAGTAGAGCTCATACTTTATGCTACTTTCCATGCACCCCTGGGAGAGGTCACTGTTTCCCATTTCACAACCCTCTCTCATGCACATGCACTTGTGCATGGGGAAGAATCAAGCTTAAATTTACTCCCTAGATTTTGATATAATAATTGTAATGTTTTAAAAAATAAATTGTGGTATGGCTGAACAGCCAAGTAGATTTTATGGCAGAAGGTCGATCGCAAACTGCTACAGACAGTCGTCATCTCTTCCAAAATTTAAGGTATGAAGAATAGTTGGCATAGTTACATAATTTTTTAAGTGAAGTACTAGCCTCGATTCAAGGCTAGTGAAGTACATGCATGATTTTCTAAGTTGGATAGAACACTGCCTTTAGCCAATCAGATTGCAGTATTTGGCTAACATAATCTAATCATTATAATACACTCATGTCAATAATAGTAAAGTATTCCTCATTGAACATAGATTTCAACAGTTTCGAGTAGTACATCTTCGTCATGTATGCCGTGATCAGCACAAATCCTCAATTCGATATCGTCTGTAGTCGGTTGAAAAAGTTGCTTGCAGAACCACGGTGGGTTGTTAAACTCACAGCAAGTGCTGGTACCCCCACATCCCTGACCGTCCCAGATTGGATCATCAGGAAAAAATATTAGAGAAATTGTTTGTCGACTACCAGTTGCACAGAAATAATCTTGACCAATAAAGGGAGGTACAGCTCCTGTGTAGGTCACGTCAGGTCTAGTGCAAGGACATACAAATCTATTCCAGGCTGTTTCAGCAAGTGCATTAGCAAATGTCCAGATGTGCTGACGAGGTGACTGTCCATGAGTTAGGCTCACACCATCAACGTAAATGTCATCAATTGACAAGTTCTGATTTCCGAAATATGGATCAAAAGCATCTGGAGTCTTATCTTGGTAGCCAATCACTCTTCCACAAACTCGAGAGTACTCCACCCCATAAGTTGGATAGGTAGTAGACACACATCCTGCTGGTCCAGGTCTGCCACAAGTACGCAGTGGTGGTGTTGTCTTGTTCAACACCAGTCTGAATCCATCTGGGCAGTTTTGGCTGGGGTCAGTCATGTCAAGGTTGGCTACCCTCATCCATCCTCCTGTAGTGTTGCAGCTACAGCTTGTTCGGTTCATGTCACAGTAGACCTGAACAGGAGAGCTAGTACTGTCAGTTGCAATCCAGTATTCTCCAGATGGTTTGTCTTGAGGGATGTCGCGGCAAGAACTAGCTGGATTGCTTTCGATGATGCCCAATGCTGTGAATTTACGAACATCTTGGAATAGATTTTTCGAAAAACTCTCTTGGTCAGAAATTCTAATTTCAAGTGTTACGATGTCTTGTTTCAAATTGCTGATCTGGGATTCCACCTCCTGACTGGAGCTGCTCAGCTGATCTTGCTGGTTGTTTAACTCTATTATAGCATAGCTCACTGCTACCAAAGCCACTATCAGAGAAAGGACAGCTATAACTAGAGCTAAGATAGTAGCAATAGCATGGCAATTCACTAGTACTTCCTTCATATTGACGGACGCTTCTTTGCCTGTTGCTGGATTGATTTTTTCTTCCTTATGATATTGTGGGAGGGTTGCTACCTACTTGTAGTACTGAATCATAAACATTTTCCTCTTCTCTGCAGCAACGAACATATGCATCATTAATGACAAACTCATCTTCGTCCATTATGCTTGCAAGACAGACACAGTTTAGATCTAACTGGCACACACAATCGCCTTTAGTTAGTGCTTATAGACTGTATAAACTATGAAACGGTTAGTGTACATGATATGACTCAACAAGTATCGAGAACCAAGGGTTATAGAACGACTCAAGCTCACCCCAATTATATATAGTGTTGCTGACACTGAACACTTAATGACTGAAACAGCAACAATGAGCACACTGATCACGATCAATTACAATAATAGTCAAGACACAGGAACACTTAATGACTGAAACAGCAACAATGAGCACACTGATCACGATCAATTACAATAATAGTCAAGACACATAAACACTTAATGACTGAAACAGCAACAATGAGCACACTCAGATCACAATCAATTACAATAATAGTCAAGACACACAATAGTGGTACAAAACATGAAGAAATTAAGATAGAAAATATTGACAAAAACGTAATTACTGAAATTCTATACCTTCAAAGAAATGTATACTGTATATAAGCGGGGTGCAGCTCAAGCAATTAGCCTCTGATTACACTCAGCAAAATATAAGCATACACATCCTGTAAAAGGCCAGAGCAGTACACAAAAAACATGGATAATAATGGACAATGGCCCAAAGCCGAAAAATGGCAAATTCTCATACAACGTGGGCTGATAATTATTGCTGAATCAAAGGTTAATTGAGCTGCTGCACCGCGTCTAAAAGTGACGCTAGCTACTGGTAGCAGATAGTATATACTTAATAATGTAGTGATACAAAGTCTTTCAGAAGAATGTTAGAGGGGACAGGGAATAAGTGTTCAGCGTTTCAAACCGATAAAGGCTAGCTTATGTACCGATAATAGATTTACATGCTTGTGTATCATAATACTATAACCTACATGTGATATAATTATAGTATAATTATATGGTATATATAGTGGACTATACCATGTGCACATTGTGGGACACGGAGACGCAGGACCAAAGTGCTTCATCAATGAAAATATTTACTGCCTGCGTGTACATGCACAGCGTATAGAGGTATACCCATAAGCTCAGTTTACTCTACACATATTATTGTGGTGGCTAAACAAATGAATGTATCATCAAAATATATTATACTGCATGCATGCATGTATACCTCATTTCAGCGCCTGCCTAGTAGAAGCATGCATGCATGCTGTAGATTATAAATATCTGCGTATAGCCTAAGTTGACATTGTGTGACTTATAGTTGCGCATAAAACTGTGCACACTATATATATATAATTATTTGTGCATGGCCATAAAAATTAATGATGTTTTATAAAACTCTAAACAACCCTGACGCAAATCATAGCAGCTTGTTTTCCTGATTTTTGCATAATAATTATAATACCTACATACTCCAATGCCCATGCACATATCCATGCACATCTACTCGGACACTTTGGGCTCTTGGGGGGATGCATGCATGCAGCGCTTGCGGTCTGCTTGGCTTCCGTTACAATGGCCCCCGGCCAGTAGGGACTGCCACATTTCAATCAAAGAAATGATTCCTATTCTCATTGCCGCAGTAGTATGGGGACAGTGCCTATATCGATATCGTTTCACTCCGACAACATAAGATGTGGTGGCATTACTTAATTTGGGCTCGATCAATAATGCATTTCATGCGGTTTCTGACATTTGTGGCTGCAACATTTCATTTTCTTGTCGGCACATAGTATTCCGGGAACAAATAACGTTATTGCTGACGCACCCTCATGGAACAATGTACAGCTATTCCTCTCTTTCCCCTCACAATACCCATGCATGCAAGGCTATCCCGGACCTCCTTCTCAAGGAAAAATGCATGGATTGGACATCGCCGGCCTGGATAAGGCTGTGGAATTCTATTTTTGCACAGACATATACACGAGTGCATGCATGTATATGTATTTGTTCCAGTGGGTGAGTGAAGTACTCCAATAAAAAGGAAATGGAACACAATATGAAAATGGCCAGGTATAGGAGGTATACCTTACTTCATGTAAAATATACATAATTATAGCTTCAGGATTACATGCAAATAATTATAGCTCTAACTATTACATGAGTATATGAAATAACGTAGAACGTATTACCTAGAATCTGGGGGTAATGACGATGACGTGGCGCGCATCAGGAACTAGTTTTTGATCTAGTATGTTATATATACAATCGGTTTTAGGATGAGGCTACAGCAAATTTAGCAAAGAAATAGTACTGTAGAGTTTAAAGGTTATAGACTTACTATAATAATGGTACTTCTTCATCTCTATCTATATAGACTTGTATACATGGTACATGCATGCAGATAACGAACATACATTGCTCACGTTGTCATTGGAAGCACTATATATAGCTGTGATGGTGAGTCCACTATGGGCACATGATAGTCCACTATGTCACTGCACGAGGTTCTACATGAAGGTACACGGAGGTATTAAAGAAGGCCATTATAGTTATCAAGTAAGATTTGACCAACTTGAAGAGAAACGAAGAAACAGAGTAACAGTTCAACCATGTGCATGTGCACTCACCCAGCACGTGGGGGTGACAACATCAAATATAAATTTAAGCACGCAGAGATGAAATTTTTGAACCATTATACCTCGAGGCCTATATAGCCGCACGAGGGATATACAGTAAAGCTGAATGTGCATGCATGTGTATATATAATAATTATGTCTGTCTGTCTCTGTGTGTATTCTAGCCTCGACCCCAGGCCGATCCGTCTCCAATTGAATGCTAGGCGACCTAGCGTTCAATATTGCTCAACGGTTGCAATGCAACAAAAGCTAACAGCATTTTATAGGCTTCTAGCCACATCATCCTGTTGGATTTTGATTCATGCATGGATTTGCAAACTAAAGCTTCTTTTTCGAGTTATGGCTATAATTTGACTTACAGTGAACGCTGCATGTTCTAGAAAGAAACTAGAATGTTTCGTAGCATCTGTATATAATCATCTCATTCTGTTCGCACAAAATTTCTAAGCGCTAGCTGTTGGTTAGCTACGAGATCATGACAGGAAACTTGTAGATGCTGAAATTTAGTTCTACGGATATGAAGCTATATCCAAAGCTGTATGACAGGGATTATATGGCATTGGATCTGAATACACACTACACATATGCATGCACATGCACATGCATATGAACGAACAGACAGACCGACCGACTATACTAACACCCAGTAAAAAGCTTCCGATAGACTTTTTTCACTACTGCGTGTAACAATTAACAACATGCAAACTACTCAAGTAGATCTAGCTCCATAATTTACTAATGCATAATGTTTAAATGAAAAAATTTACTTACAAGGGTTCCTGAATAGTATATATCATGTAGATTGTCACTCTCCAGTTCATGGTGCTCCTCCAGGGATAGACAATGTGTACAAAAATTCTACATGCTATATAGTCTACATGCGCATGTATTCCTTTATCTATGATTAAACTATTAAATCTTTTTACAGGCCTGGCTAGTCTATAAATTGCTAATGAAAGTCCGTGAAACATGTTGTTAAGCCTTAGTTATTATGCTCAGACAGCTATATACAGGTGGGGAAATTTCAGATTACAAATACAGTCTGTCATGTGTCTATATCAGTAGAGTCTATATACTCTATACTGCACGAGACTTCAGCATATTCTTTGCCATGAAAAAGTCGTTATGCAAAACTTATCTTTACCAAAAATGGACAGTGATGCCTATTCCCTTGGACACCTATTATGCTAATGAGCATCATTTATCAGGGCCTACCAAAAGTACAATGAGTGCGATTGATGAGTATAATTTTATTCAAAATTTCAATGGGGTAATAAAAACTATGAGTTCACAATAATCACAAGAACAGATATATTGCATTCTAGTGCCAACAATAACAAAAATAAAGTTCAAGTTTACCACTTGGCCTTTGACCTCATAGCCATCTTAGAGGAGGTCTGGTAGTAACTGGTATCATCCACAAAATTTGACCTCTGCACAGAGTGAGCTTGGGCCCTGTATGATGGGAGGAGTTATAATCACATGCTCGTCGCTATGTATACTGAATCAGAGGAGGTTGGCCACGCGTCATCAATCATGTGAAGTTATGGCTAGCTTTGCTAAGCTTGTAACACCTGACTAGCTGTGTCCATTGTCTGGTTTGACCAAGACTATATAGGGTAGAGTATAGTTCAGCGATACTGTATGTAGCTTGCACTGTACTGGCTGGCAAGAATGTAGTAAACACTGTATGCACTGATAACTCGCCAGAATAGAGGGGATCGGGTTGGTTAATGAAAGCTATAATTATGTTCAAAGTAGCCAGAGAGATACATAAATGTTGCCTTCAGTCTCCAATGACCGTGCAAGATAGAAAATTTACATAGAATCCTTGTCAATTTCTGTGCCAGCTTAGCAAAAAAAGTGGTGCACATGATCGTGTCCAACCTCCTCTGATACTGAAGTGCATGCACATGAATTCCATGTCAACTATAGAGACATGATTATAAGTGTACATATGCATGCTACACTGTAGACACAATAAACCACTGTGGAATTTCACACAGGAATGTATAAACAAACAAACTATAGTAAACTCGTGTATAATTTAGACTCATGCAGGCAACAAAAACCAACGTACTTGCTATGCATGTATAGTTTCCCATGGCCGTGGTACTCATCTCTCGAGCGCATCGACTCCAGACTCTGTTTCAAGTCACTGATGAGTGCCTATATATAGTTGAAATTAAAGCTATTAAATTAGCCAGGTAGCAAAGGCTACTTGAAGCCAGATAAATGCATGCACTAGCTGTGTGTACAGTATGTAGTGCTTACAATCTCTAATAAACGTCATACTTTATTCAATTGAACACACACAAAAACACGGCAATTTAAACTTTTTCATCACGTGCTATAAGTGCTAAACGTACTATTATAATAATATTACTCTGTACCTTGCAGAAATCTTGTTGAGCAGAAGCAGACTCTTCCAATCGCTTAATAGCGTCCTTCAAAATAGTTCTAGCCTCTTCCAGCTTGCCTGCATACACAGAGAGAAATATAATTGCATGAACTAATTAATTATAGCACTGAGCTTTAATAGATAGGCAATGGTTCAACGCTTGAAGACAAGGCACTATACAGTGGCGGATCGAGGGGAGTTTCAATGAAATCCCTTTTGGTTAATGTCTAAGAGATCTGATCAACAATTAATTTTAGCCAACTAACCGAACTATGTACCCTTTCCTATTTCCTGGATTCGCCACTGCATTTAGTTTACGGTATTATTGGATGCACAGCACAAATGGTCCCTATACCTACATTATAATACTAAAACAACTCACCTTGATCAGCAAGTGGTTCGGCTTTCTTCAGAGCACTAGTTGCAATGATTCTGTTCCTCTGCACATCCACAGATTCCTTTGCTGGGCCCTGAGCACCGTCTGAGAGAGAGAGAGAGAGAGCGCACAATATGAATATATACTCAGCTTTAGTGAATATTCCCTCACCTTTCCTGTCTATGTTGAGGTCAAAAGTGACAGTGTCAAGGGCTGAAGTGATGACATTGAAGTAGGAGAGAGTAGCCTTTATGACCAGGTCTTGTTGGGGACTGGGCATAGTCGGCAGTTTTAGCTCCATCACAATATCTCTCTCCTCCTCCGACTGAAGGTCTCCCATGGCAATGTCACAGGTTTTGTCAGGAGTCGTCCAATTGATGGCTCTGTTAGCGTGTACCTCGGCCACACTGTTGCCTCCCTGTAGCTCCAGCTTGAGAGAGAGGTTCTGACCCACCACACTCAGTAGACCCCCCAGGCAGTCAGCAAATGACTCAGGAATCTAGGGAAACAGTTGTAAATTTTCTGCAATAGACATCATACATGTATGAGCGTCGTACAATGACAAAAAGTCACCACCTTTTCGTTAGAGTCAATGTAATAGTAGACTCCGCCCCCCTGGGTGGAGACGGCCTCCAGCAGAGTGGCATCGTGGTCAGACCCAAACCCAAACGTGTAGATGGTGCCCTCAAACTGCAGATACGCAAATTAACAGAGCACACACATTATTGCCACTTTCATTGAGAACTTTCAGTCTTAAGAACCTTTATAGTTTTTTTTGCGATGGTTTTGTAATTAATTGAACTTTAAACCATAATGTATGTATTGCGCACGGGCTTACTTTAGGGCCCGATGGCTTCGGTTTTGGCTCAGACTCGTCTACTTCCATGGCTTCTTCTTCATCATTTACATCCAACTTAGGCATGCTCAGCGGGGCTTGTTGCTGCATTTGTGGAGCTTGTTGCTGCTGAGGGGGTGGACCTGGTTGCTGCAGAGGGGGTGGGGTTGGTTGAGCTGAGGACGATTGATTTCCAAACAGCCGTCCAAAGAAACCAGGTCGAGTTTGTCGTACATTTTGCACTCTCTGTTGTTGTTGACGACGAGGAGGATTTGAGACTGGTGAGTATGTTTCCACAGCTCCCTGTCCCTCCTCCTGGAATTTCTTGATTACATTGAGAATATTGGCCATGCCTGTGATGCCCTCGTTTGCCAAACCATCTGTTAGTAGGAGCACAGACTGGACTTTAGCCTTCTCATCGTCACCACTCGTCAGAGCTACCTGCTCCATTCCTGTGAATGAGGTGAGTGCACAATTGAAAGCTAAATTTAGAGTATTACATTATACAAATGAGACAATGCTAATCACAGACTGATAATTCTTGGTTTATGGGATATGTCGTACGAGAAAAGAAGTTATTAGATTAAAAATCACACACACAAACTACTTTAACATGTTTTGGCCCACATAACTAGCCTTTTAGTAGTCCTCCGCAGAGGTTGGTGCAGGAGCCCTCTTTGATCGACTCAACAAAAGCCTTAGCCCTGTCTTTATTGGGTGTGTCCATCTTCATGAGGGAAAAGTTGAGAGTCACACCAGAGTCATAAGTAACCAGTGACATCCGGTCACAGTCCTTCACTGTGCATATGCGTGTTGTGGAGAATGTCGGTGACAATTAAGTGTTGTGGTTAAATTTAAGGGGGAGGGGCTGGTACATGTACAAGCTAGCTAGGTAGTACAAGGTAGCTATTTAATTTATCTGCAGCTAGAGAGGTATAAGCATGCAAAGTAGAATTCCACAATAACCTGATAGGGCTATAAATATGACAAGCTATCACTACATGACTCCCCAAGCCAGGGCTGTATTCCTCGAAGCCACTTACATTGATCAATGACAAACAACAGTGTTTTCCTGACCAACTTGATCTTCTCTCCACCCATAGAGCCACTCTTGTCAATGACAGCCACAATGTCCACTGAGGCTCGAGAGGTCGGCTCGTGAAAAGGAGCTTTGAAGGAGGTGACAGCCCAACATGTCTGCTCAGTCAGAGGGTAGCTCACGTACTCTGTAGAGCATTCAAGGGTGATCTGATCAGAGCCAGTCAATACTGCATCTGTTCTTTCTTCAGCCATAGTCTCAAATTGATTGCTAGCTAGCTTGTACAATCATATAAAAAGCAACTGCGGCTTTTATAGGTACCTAGATCTACCATTACGTGGTTCTAAAAATAGCTCATGTTGCTAAAAATGTAACTTGACATCACATCATTGAAATGACTAAGCTTTTGACAAATTGAAAATTGTTCTTAGATCACACAAAGCAAATGGGAGTGATTTGGTAGTCCATGGTCGTACTACTTTTGACTGTGTTTCTTGGACTTCTTTTTCACCTGCACGGGTTAGCAAGTGTCCTTTCAGCTACTTAGAGGTACATGTACTAGACATTAAGCTTTCAACTCATACACAGGTGAGGTACGTATTTGTATACACAGGTGAGGTATTTGTATACATTAAGCTTTCAACTCATACACAGGTGAGGTATGTATACACGTACACATGTTTTAGAGGGTAATTAATACTCTAGCTGTACGAATACGACAAATTAAACACTAACCTTCTGATTCATGACATTGACTGATACCTCTTGCACTGCTGGCTTTCCTGAATTAGTGCAAACAGATAAATTCGTCTACCATAATTATTTCAACAGGTGTCCATACTTATACAATGCTATGGGAGAATGCCTACACTTAACTTGCACACAGTTGAGAGGTTATAATAGTGACTTAGTGCCAGGGGGAATTTGACAAATACAACAGTAGTCAAAAAACAAAAACAAGAGTAGGTACTGTAATATTTGCGAGAGAAAAACCTTGAGCCAAATCGCAGAACATTTGAATAAAGATCTTGTTTTTCTTTCCCACAATTATAGGTACATTATAAGTAGTGACGTAATACGTATAAAATTATTGTTCGACATTGTACAACGGACAGTGCAAAGATTATTATTGCTTGCTTACTGTGTCCAAATGGCTTCCACCTTTGTTTGAGGCCTGAGGGCGTCTGCACCTTGAGTTCACTCTCCTCTCTTGCCGGTGGCAACTCAATAGCCGGTACTTCCACCAGCTGTTGGAGACTTAGACATTTGCACACAGGGGGACCTGGAGGGGGAGGGGCTAGTGTGGTTAAGGTGTGCAGTCACTGTAAAGTTAAATATAACAGAAGGTTGAAACTGAAGTGAAACCTCCTCCAAACAATTCTAGTAAGATTCTCCCAAAATGCAGCAAGGCATCGAAAGTGCTGAAGTCACAAAAAATAACCAAGACTCTGCTAAGATTCTTTCTCTATAATAAACAGTATTGTTATCACGAATGGACACACTAGATTTTAATCTAAGTTCGCAATAATTGTAGCTCGTTGCACATAAACTTTAAGTTTATACACATTGACACGGTTTGGCGCAATTAATAATTATGGGAGCGTGAATATTCCTTCTGGGCCACTAACATTTATTCATAGCTCATGTCACATGATCGTATTGTAACACACAGAGAAATACACAATGAAGTGGTGTGTGGCTATCTCCCTGCTACTGATTGCCAAGAGTGCGTCACTATCGGCTGAAGTGTGTCAACTGGACGGACAGTGGTATGACCCTAACTACTCTACAAGGAACGCACAGGTAAAGAAGATTGCTAATAAAAGAGTGTGCGTTCAGAGATTTGTGGGTTTAATTTGGAGGATAAAAATCTTTCCCTGCTTATAACTATAACTAACATAATTATATACCGTATACTATTCAAAGTTATCTAGTGCATGTGTGTGAGTGTGGGAGGAGACTACGGGGAGACTGTATCATGTGAGGAGGTATACAAAATGTAGATCACCGTAGTTTGGGCACTGATTAGAGTGGTTTTTTATGTAACTAGCAAATAGTTAACACATGCATGCACATGGTTACTAGCTATATAGATCAATACACATACAGTTGTTGACACACACACACACACACACACACACACACACACACACACACACACACACGTATGCATGCAGTTTATCTTCAAGTTTGACAAGGGGCTCCTCTTTTCCGTGACCCCCAACCTACAATGGACGACCGGCAGTGTCATCTTTGCCCAGCCCTCCATTACAGCCACCCTTGACGACGGGGAGATCATTAAGGGCACACTCAACCAAACATCCTGCTCCTCAATTGCTTGGTCTACTCCGGTAGCAACTTGGACCAAAATACCAACACTTAAACAGGTGCACGTTGTTTTTATGAATCACCTTGACGTGGGATACGATGGAATACCAAAAACTGGATTTATCAATAACGTATTAAACACCTATTTTCAAGAGTATTTTCCCAGAGCAATTCGACTTGGAACTGAAATGAAAGAAAAAGACCCTGATCATGGCTTTATTTACACCACACATCCATGGCTACTCGATATGTATTTAAATTGCCCAACCAACTTCATTCTGAATGACGTCAAACTATATTGCCCTACAAGTGAGGAAATAAAGGCAATGGAAACAGCTATACACAGTGGACTAGTAACATGGCATGCAGGACCAATGAACATGCAGATGGAGCTCATGAACAAGTACGTTCTTAAGGCTTCAATGCAACTAGCCAAGCAACTGGATGAGAAATACGGGCACACTAGCACTGTGTTGAGTCAGCGAGATGTGCCCGGAATGACAGCTGCTGCAATACCGACACTTGTCAACGATTGTGGGGTTAAAGGAGTCACAGTTGGCGTTAACCCTGGCAGCTCTCCACCAGCCGTTCCAAAGATATTCCAGTGGAAGTCACATGAGGACAGTACAGAGAGTGTGATAGCCATGTGGCACCCAGGGGGGTACCTACTAATCCAGGCCCATCCCTTTCTAATGCCGGTGGGATATCGATTACTGACAGTACGCTCGCAGAAGCTGACGGACAAGCACTCGTGTTTGCCTTCCGTACAGACAATAGCGGTCCACCTCTTTCCTTGGATGAGATACACACGGCTTACGATATACTAGAGAGGCAATTTGAAGGTGCTAAAATATCTGCTTCAACTTTGGACAATTTTGTAAGCTCTGTAACTAAAGAGTCTCTAGAAACTGTAGTGGGTGAAATTGGAGACACTTGGATTCAAGGTATTGCTTCAGACCCACGCAAGATGGCTTTGTATCGCTATGGTGCCAGAGCGTTACAGCTGTGTATGGAAAACAGAGAGTGCGTGTTGGACTCGGAAACCATAGAGTATTTACGGTTCTTGGTGAAACTACCTGAGCACACATGGGGACTACCTAGCGTCTATGATACTGGAAACTGGACTAATAGCAATTTTGAAAAGTATAGAAACGAAACAAATTTTAGAAACGGTGAGGCTTCCTGGTCAGAACAGAGAGTGTACTTCAACACAACCATGGAGCTAAGTAGTAAGGCACAGAATACGAAGTACCACATGAACCTCGAGTTGCTATTAGGGCAGGAAACTTTACGGCCGTATCCGAAAGTGCTAGATAAGTATGATTTGATTGAAATAAACAAAGCGATCAGTCTAACAATTGCTGGAATAAATGGTAGCATCACATTTGGTATAGACGGTAGTATTGCATCTCTAATTGTACAAGACAACTCAGGCAAAATCTACACCCTTGCTGACAAAGATCATACAATCGGAACTTTTACTTATCACACGTACAACCAGTCTGACTATGACTTTGTTAATGCTGGGTACGGTTACTATGGAAATGCCGGGTATAACAAGCCTAATGTAACAGACAGTGCACGTCCAAAGAGTACCATTAATCACATAGCAATGACCGAATTGTACCAATCCTTAGACAGTCTTGAATTCTGCGCAAAGTTAGTACCCACTGAAGAACTGACAGAATATTATGGTGCACCAGTTATTATTTGGAACTGTGTAGCTATCTCTCCCCCCAGTGATCCAAATGGGAACGCTTTTCCTCTGAAACTAGTGTTCAAGGTATCAATGCTTGGAAAGACAGCCACTAGGTTACCAGAAGCAACAATGTATTCATTCACCCCTACACCGCAGGGAACCAAACAATGGAGTCATCAACTATTCAAAGTTGAGGCTTATACTGGTAACAGTAAAGTACCAACTGGAGGTATAACACTAGATTCTGTTGTGAAAAACGGATCGTTTTACCAGCACGCTGTGGAAGAGTTGTACTTAATTAATGAAGACGATAAATTTGTTTTCAAGGCTAAATCGATCGAAGTCCCCCTGGTATGTCCAATATTTGATTCCACCACGGGATTTACGACACCCAACCCTCTGCCTATTTTATCGAGGCCTGAGCAAACTGCTATGCTAAGGGGCTTTGCATTCAATATTCATAACAATGTTTGGAATACAAACTACCCACTATGGTACCCTTTCGACAGCACAGATGAAAACTTTCGAGCAAACTTTGAGGTACAATGGGATAAGGAATAGCATAAATATTACTGTACACAGGTTAGCACACTGACTTTATTGTTCGGTAGTTATCTACTTACTATAGTCATGATAATTATGATACGCAAGCCCTCAAACTTAACTAGCAGAACTCTCCAAACATATAATCAATCAAAAGGTTATATATCGTATGCAATAGGATAGTCAGTCACACATCTTTGTTCTAAGTATTCTAACATTGTCCCTAAGGCCAGGGCTGTGAATTAAGAAGTGTACTACATACCTCAGCATTGTACTATTGAAAGCACCCATCCACACAATAATTATATACTATAATACTGAGTAACTTACGCACCAGCCTTTAATCGCCCAGGTTTTTGTGATGGCACTAGCACACACGTCTATAAGAAGTAAAAAATATTATCAGTGTTTCCCCTACACAGTAAATAACAAGGAACACTCCCTCCTCTATTTGACTAGCCTTATTTTAGGAATCTGTACGAGTGCGTGTACAATGTTGAATATGGGGAAAGTGGGCTGTACAGATTCTGCCACTGCATGTGTTTGAGGACATTGAGAAGCTGGGTTTCAAACAATGGCAAGAAGTTATATTACATGTACATGTACATCTACTGCCCCCCAGGCCATATAGTTTGGCTACCCTTTTGAACTTTACACGGGGAAACAGCCATTGTATGATTATAATCAGAGAACATAGTTAATGTTGTACCTGTGTGTCTCCTCCTTGAGTAATTATTTCATACTTTCTTTTCCTGGATACCTACATACAGTGTGATACGAGCATAAAATATAGCAATTTTAAAGCAATGAAAACGTTATGCGATTTTTTATTTAATGCGTTTAACCCTTTCCCGGCTTTAATTAAAACAAAATAATACAGAATAAATACATGTTTTTCTTTAAAAATCCATATCTTATGAACCATACATTGAAATCACTCGTAACTATTTCCTACAGGTAGCCCAGACCCCGGGGGTACCATGACATCATCATCGTTACCTAGCAACTGACCACCCCCAACTAATTAGCTATTGTTTACAAACATTCACAATTATGTACATAAACAATATTATACAAAGGCACAAAGTGACTATAGACACTAAGTAAGTGTTCTCAATGTTCTCACGGTGACATAGTTCGATCAGGATCTGCCGAAACTTCTCTGCGAGGTCGTATCAGCAGACGCTCTTTTCCCGGGAAACGTTCTTCACCTACACACACGTTTACAAGTTCAATGGTGGCTCATGATATCCACTGCTGTACTAACTAGCCTAAGCAAACCTATACTGAAGCTATCCTGAAGCTATCAGAATACAGTATGTTGTACAAATGCTACTCTAGACTTACCAGATCCAGAAACTTGGTCCAGCTCCTTCAGGCTCCTCAGGCTCTTTATTTTTTAGCTTGAGGTAGCTTCCTACCTAGCTACGATCCCAGTCACTGTCCTCTCACTCTACAAGGCCATAAGCATCGATATTCTCACTGTCTAGCAGCTCTAGAACCCCACTGAGGTTGTACTACAAAGATCTTGAAGTCATCATCAAACGGTCACTTTTCTTTCGACCGTACTGCACTAAGCATACCTCGAAGCAAGATGTTGAAAATACCATGTGAAAGAGCAGCTCAATGCGCATGTGCTGGTACCTACAGCGTGCGCATAGCTCCAACACAGCCTGCACAGCAAATTTTTGAAAAATCTCGGTCCGCTGGACGACATATGTCGTCCAAAGCCGGGAAAGGGTTAATATAATTATGTTTTTGATTAAAATGCTGCAATTCAATGGGGATTGTCTAGAGGCGTTGAATAAAAGTCAATAATTCATTGTGCGATACAAATTTAAGCGACATGGTATCCGCTTGCATAGTTAGTATCATGCATGTATTTCTACATAGCACTAAGGTACTAGACTGGCGGCGACAGCCCCTCGTGTACCGCGAGGGACTGGCAAACTGTCTATCAGTCACTCGTCTCAGCTGCAACGAGCATTGCAGCCTATCAGATTGCTCAACGTCATATTAGCCCTGTAATTGTAACCGCACTTACACTTCAGGGGATTCAGTGCATTCCATAGTAGCTGAATCTCATAGCAAAATTTAACCACATTATCTATAACGATATTCATGTTTAGTAGTGTCATACGATCTATTACACTTCCGCTGAGACGAGTGACTGATAGGCAGTTTGCCAGTCGCTCGCGCTACACGCTCGGGCGGCTGTCACCGCCAGTCTACTAAGGTACCTTGGTGTTGTCACCGGTTTCTATCTTCAAGGTTGACGTCTTATTGGGATCAAGACAAACCTGTTTGCCATTCAGTTGATAAATATCCACCTACAGAGATTACAAAATAATTGAAACACCGACTCTGACTTTGTACACAGTAATACAATGTATGTTAACAGCAAAGATTGACAATACGAATTTGGTGAACCAGAGTGATACTCGGGTAACTCATATGCCTAAAGCATAGCATTTTGAGTAGCCAGCAGCTATTTGTACTAATTTTAATACTCCATAAAACAGACCCCATTAGGGAACAGGCTCAGCCTTTTAGTCTTCGTTGGGAGGTTTTGATTGCCATCCACATGTATGCTCTATGAGTCAACAGTGAATCTTGAATCTTTGCTAACTGTTTCTCCTCTACATGTAGTACATGCAAGCTTTTAAAGGCTGTAGGGGTGAGCTACACCTAGTTTTTTACACTGTGCAAATTAACGTACATCGAATTTCAGCAATAATTTTGGCTGATTCAGGACGTGTGGTTGTCTGTTCTGGGAGGTTCTTTTAAGATTGCTGGTAGGCGTACCGAGTTAGACTATGATAGTAGTTTCTATCCGAACGTGATTTTTGGCCGTTTTATAAGTGGGTGGTTGCTTTTCAGAGGTGGTCGTTAATGGAGAATTCCTTTTAATCTCTTTGACAGCTAGTGCTACACTGTACTGACATCATGATCACCCGGCTATAACTGACTATATATCGGTCAAGGGCATACCACACACAGAGTATATATAGCTAGAGCCAGTACTAGAGCTAAATATAACATCAGCTGAATAAACCTTTCCTCGGTTTAGCAGGCATTATTCCTCCCACAAACCAACAACGCCTACAGAGGTGTTCTTCATCCCCACATGACTGTGCCAGTACTGTGTACATGACATACAAGTACACATACACTGGATGGTAGCTGCAAGAGCACCAGCTCCCTCCCACTCCACTCCTCCTCCTCCTCCACAGAGAGAGTGCTCCTCACAGCTTCCTTCAGTGGTCCTTGGCCTGCTAATGACTTGCGTTTCTTTGCTTTAGGGGTTTCTTGACTAGCCATACTGCACTGAGTCCAGCACATATATAAAGCACCACGTGGTTTCAATCGGTAAAGATCAACAAAGAAACTTAAAAGGTCATCTTTAGTTGCTGCATGCTGTGGACAGGACATGACATGACATGGAGCAAAGCGTAATGGAGCCTGATGCAAAGAAGAGCAGAAATGGTAAAATACAAAACAGAATCCGTTTTGCTTTTTATAGATCTGCCGTTATTATAAATCTACTGCATGAAATCTATAATATTTTGCTGGTGCCAGAAAAACCATCCAAATCTGGTTCTAACCATTGCGTTCTGTCTGGCATGGCAAGGATCTACAGTATAGGTATTTTGCGAAGCGCCTCAAAAATCGCTATAAATTAATGCTCGCAAAACATTCTGGTATGCGTGTAGGTCTATGTCCAATTGGTCAATTCAACGTATTCGCTCAAACAATTATGGCAAGACATTTTAACTAGCTATGATAATGTTCAGGTGAGTGGTCCTAGGTAGGCTATAGTTATTTAATAGGTTATCGCAATAGTTATATGATCGTTTAGACACTCCAATATGCCTCATTATTCCGCCTTTTAACATGCATATATGTAGGCTGAGGCTGAGATGGCTGCATTGAGGGGGTTGAGCCCCCCACACCCCTGGGCGTAGTTTCGTGCCTCTAGGATCTGACAGATTCATTAATAGGCATTTGTGCTGCTATAATTCCAATGACTTTTGAGCTAAAATTGCATCAGAATCGATCTAAGGCCCTTAAATATCCAATTTTTCAGGGAGAGCATGCCCTGGACCCCCCTAGTTTGGCGTGCACTGAAGCATACGCTGCGGGGGCTTTGCCCATTTTCATTTTCCCAATTCCCCTCCTGCCAAAATCCTGGGTGCAGCCCTGGCCGCTTTAGTTAAAGTTTCGATATTCTGCACATAATTCTCTTCTCAGTCAAGTCTCTGGAGGAGAGACTGGCCAATGGAGAGAACATTCTCTGTGCAGAAGGTTACGTGCTGGCCCTGACCAGAATGGGGTATGTGGCATCAGGGGTATGGGTACCGGAGTTCTTGGTGGACCGTCCCGAGATACTCAGGAACCTCCACGTACAATTTGCAGACGCTGGCTCGGATGTGATCGAGGCCTACCAGGTCTGTAAACCCAGTCAGAAGCTTAGTGCATGTGTATAAGTAGTCTACAGTATACTGTGAATGCTTAGATTGTGAATGGCCAATTGCAATCCACTGCATGACCAAAGGCTATCGTTGTTTTGTGTATAGCATCCAGAAATGTCTCTTTCTCCTATTCCAGTATTTCATTGATCGTAAAAATCTAACCATGGTTGGCAAAGAAGATCGTGTGGAGGAGTACAACCGAGTGGCTTTGAGAATTGCCCGTGAGGTGGCCCAGGAAAGAGGGCTTCTGTTTGCGGGTGGAGTGGGAAATACCAACATTTTTTCTGATAAGACAATTGCTGACCCAGAAACTGAAATCCGTTTGATTCATGAGCAGCAAGTTCGCTGGGCTAAAGAGGAAGGTGTCGATTACGTAATTGCTGAGACAATGAGCAATTATGAAGAAGCAAGAATTGCTCTTGAAGTCATCAAATCGTTTGACCTCCCTGCTGTCATCACTCTAAGTCCAATGGGGTGCAATAAAGACGGCATTGCTACAACTGTGGATGATGTCCCGATAGCCACTGCCTGTCAGCGTTTACTGGAGCTTGGCGCTACTCTTGTAGGCAGCAACTGTTATAGAGGTCCCTCCACAATGATCAACATTATTGAAGACATTGTCAAAGTTGTACCCCCTGAAAAAGTGTGTGCACTACCTCTTGGATACCGTACGACCAAGGAGCAACCGACATGGTATGATTTAAAAGATCCTCTTTTCCCTGAGAATTTCCCCTTTACCGACGGTTTGAATCCATTCCTGGTCACCGAGAAAGAAATTGTCATATTCACGAAGCGTTGTATGGAGCTGGGCGTGAAGTACATGGGAATATGTTGTGGAAATATGGGAAGTCTCACGAGAGCCATGGCAACCACGATGGGGAAGGAGCCGTTTTTGAGCGCCTATCATGATATGGAGAAGCTATCCAAAGTGATGAAACACAAGAATGAACTTAGGAGTAAGAGATTGAAGGAGTATTCTAATTAATAAGCAGCCTAAGAAACTTTTTTCTATGTATAATTTATTTTTATGGGGAGTAACTTCACCATGAGCTTCTTGTTAATTGTGTAGGGCTACATAACATGTTTCCCTAAATAGTTGTATGCATGGCGATTAGCTAATTCTAAGCTGTTACAGTCTTAGATTCAGTGACTGTTGTTGCTGTGGATGCCTTTTACGCTCATTGTTCACATTTAGGTGGAACGTTTGAGTTGATTTCGCATGCCCAATTATAGGAATTTAACTCTATTAAAACTGTTCCAGAGAATTCCTTTTCAATGATTCTCACATTTGAGTGTTCCATGGATGCATAGTTGACAATATAGTTATGGAATAATAATGGTGTTCTGTATTATTGTGCTCAATATCGAAATGGTATTGTCCTAGCTAGACTAAGTAGACTGGTCTACTCAGATTGTTTTGACCTTGTTTGCATCATCTTACTGAGAAGATCTTTACCACACATTGCTTGCATGCCATGGCTGAAGCCAGCTCTTTCCTGACCCTCACCTGGGACCTTCATGACCTCATCTTCTCCTATCTCACTCCTCAGGACCTGTGCAGGTATGAAGGTGCATGGTTGCCCTAATAATTACATCAATATTGAACCAGTGGTTAATATAAGGGAATGACTCCCTCGCTACAATATCAATGTTTAGTGTATGGCCACTTTTTGCTCAGCATACGCTAATGTTACTAAGATGTATATACAGCTAATACAACTTGAGCCCGAGGGCAAGAGTTGTATTAGCAGTACATCACGAGGGCATGACATTAGATCTAATAGAGATAACCTTATTGCTGATTCGATTACCGTAAAGCGGGTAATTTTCGTGGGGTAAAATATTCGTTATTTTCGTGGGCAGGCTAACCTCCACGAAATGTTATCGTAGGCATGGCTTATCTGAACGTAGGAATGTCGTTCAGCCACGAGACTAAACGAAATTTTTACTCACGAAAACTACCGTTTCTCGAGTTGAACGAATTTTTTACCCCACGAAACTTACCCGCTATACGGTAATAGTATGGCTAAGAGTGCTATTAATCCCTTATTGCACGAGTAGCCATACTATTGATTGTTAATTGTTTGTGATGCAGATTAGGGGGAGTGTGTCAATATTGGAGGAGCTCAGTCACACAGTGCAATCAGTTGTGGAAGCGTCACTGTAGGAAGGTGTGGTTTCAACACGAGTGAGTCTATTATAATTATTACTAGGTACGTATACACACACGCATGATTAGCCTCGCACAGAGTTGTATTAAGTACAATTTTAGGAGAAAGAAGGAGAGTAGACTTGCTAGAGAGTATAGAGAATGAGATTTGGATATGATTATAAAATAACAAATACATATTGATTAAACTCCTGCATGGGTGTTTATTTCATATCAAAGTCTGTAAAGGGCGTTTATGCTTATTCGAACAGGCGTTTATTGTTTTGTCTACTCCACACTCTTGCACAGCAGCAGTTATTATGCTCTTTTTGGCTGCTGCCACAGCTCTCAGCTTAAATCTTAAGTCGTAGGAGTGGTGTTTAGGGCTTGGCAAATTTTATGCTAGCATAATTTTAGGGAGACTTCTAGCAACAAGCATATTAAGGCACTTAATTTGACCTTCAGACCTGTAAGCACTAGCCACTATATAAGCAGGCATGGAAGAGTATTTTCTCTTTCAGCACAGAGGATTATAATCTATTCACTTTTTCTGTAATACTACCTCCTTGGTCCCGGGCCGATTTTTTTTTTGAAGTTGAAAATACTACAACGAGGCTACGTACCTTATGTAGTGCTATCAATACAACTACAAATGAATAATGGGTACAACAAACTGGAATAATAGGCTGACTTTTTGAAAAGAATAATAGGCAAAATAAAAAGCGTAATTTGCCAAGGCCTAGTGGTGTTTCTCCCTCTGTGTTGGTATCTCTCTATCTGCCATCATAAATAATATCTATTATTCTATGCTGCCATGCTTGTAACTGGTTCCACGTGCTAGTTCAGCTCCATCCACAGTGCCACGCCTCATGCATGGGCGATTATTTAAGATGGGGCGTTTATTGACAAAGACAGAGCTTTTACCATGGGCGTTTAAATACGGTATACATTTTTTGGTTAGAATCAGTCTCTCAAGAACTCTGCTATCTCTTTCTAAGGCTTTGTTCATACATGTATGAGACTCTTATACGGCTACAGCCTAAGCTAGCTCTTCCAGCTAGTACGTAACTTTTATTCTCTGCATAATTATGCCAATAGTAGATCAGTTTGGAGGTAAAAAAGATTAACCGAATGTAACCACACCCAATTCCGTGTTCCTGAAGCGTGACGTACATTCCTGAGCGTGACATACATACATACATATACAGAGATATGATGCAGTATTAGTTGCCTCGCGCTAAGGCGCTCGGCAATTATTAATTTTCGCTGTACATTGTACATGTATATATATTGTATATGTTTTTTGATTAAACTTCCCCCTCCCATATCTCCCTTTTTCTCTTCCCCCAGACTGCCCTCTGATTGTGACAGTTGGTACCAGTCATGGCTGAGAATGGCGAGGGAGTACGGTCGCTATATAAACTGCTACGCTGATGTAAAGAGGGCGTGGTGTAGGATTGAGGAGTTTTTGTTAGCTCACAAGATTGTTATAAATGTAGAACTCACTGGTAAGTGTGTACAGAGCTTATCTCTGTTTTTCTTTGTAGTGATGAAGTTCGAAACAAGTAAATACATTACATCAACAGTATATAAGAAGAGAAGAGTGTCGAACTACCGATACCTCTACACAAAACATTGTGCACAATTTAATTACTCGCACGTGATAAGTATTGCTACCTTAACTATGTTAACTGTGACGTTTGTAGGGGTGTGGTAATTGATTAATGACATCTGATTCTAGCTATAGTCGTTCGTGTTCAGCTGCTCACTACACACTGATAGGCGCACAAAATTCATCTAATAGAGACAATAGTCAGTTGATCCTCTTCACTTGCACTGTTAATAACTGTTAACAAATTCTGTGCATTGCGTAATGGATGCACAAGCTTGCGCAAACGTCATCAATTGCGAGTTGCTCCACGTGCAATTGACTGGATGTCATGTTACCTTTTTGTGTAGAGCTATCAGTATAGCTCTTCTCTTCTTATATACTCTTGATTATCAGTATAGCTCTTCTCTTCTTATATACTCTTGATTATACTATAATGGTAGGTTTTCATTTGTGTACAAACCATGTATATACGTATACCAAGCTCGGAGAACATGCACTGTTGTACATAATTATGATCAGATCCAATTTATACATGAGAGACCAATCTTCTGACCTCATTTGAGTACGGGCAGTATACGTAGATATCTTAAACAATTGTTTCTAGCTATTTTTCACTGGTTAGTATGTACACAGAGCTTGTCACTCAAGATTGTTACGTGACAACATGACTTCTCTGGTTTGCAGAGAAACGTACTGAGGATGAAATAACAAAGGCAGAGCAGGAGTTGGGGTGAGGAGATGCCTTAAATTTCCATTTTCCACCTGTTCCCTTTTATCTGCATTATTATATCAAGCACGTAGAAAGTTTATGTCATGTTTTAATCCTCCCACACCCTCCCTTCCTGCAGACTGACGTTCCCTGATGACCTGAGGCTATCCATGCGTTTCCATGACGGCCTCTCCTCTTTCCTGGGTGTGCTGGAGTTCTACTATTTCCAATCCATTCTCACGCTGCACTCGCTAAGTGACCTGGTGTGTACTAGCTTGACCCATTAGGCCTTTTCTTTGTGTGTTTAGATATCTTCTGTCAGTCCGATAACAACACTTTGAGTGCCAACTTGTTTATACCGATAGTCTAAGAGCAGAGGTAAAAAATATTTGTCTGAATGTGTATGGGCGATCATACCACACAGTTGTCCTTATTACCATTGTATTTAGGTTGAGTTACATCGGTCTGCGACGGAGGAGTCCTTCTATTGCCCCTCCCACGGGAACACTCAGTATCTGCAGATTGTGTCCGGGTGGCCAAACAAGAACACAGCTGCTGGGTTGTTACTAGCCCTCCATGAGTGTAAGGAAACGCCCCCTGGTCATGTGATCTGGATGTCCACTGTCGTAAGTTGGTATGTGTGATTCAAAGTTATAGAGGATTGAAGCAAAACATGGTTTTATTGATCGTGTATATGGTAGTGTATACATGTAGGAAAGAAATGGAATCTTAAGTGATCTATGTTTAAATTTCTCTAATGCACATAATTATTAGTCTAAGAGCTTCTGAAACAATCCTAGGAATACAGTGTGATACTTCTGCACATGTACATGTCAAGTAGTACATGTACCACACACCATGCATTCAGGGTTGGACGGAGGAGCCGCTCTTCAACGACCAAACAATAAACCACAGTGGAGTGCTCAAAAACTGCTCAGTGGGACTCATCGGAAAATGTTAGCGTTAATTTAGTGTTTGCTTAGTTGTTAAGTACTCGTTACATAATTACTACAGTACATAGGCCAGGCCTCACTTAGACAAGGTCATGGTTGTAATGCTCGGGCACACTATAATAGGACTAGACTACAATTATTGTCAAATCTAATTTTGCTATTGGAAGAAGGCCTTCTCAAAGTGTAGTATAATTACTATCTGTAAGTTTATAGCGAGCATTCTGTTTGGTGAATGAGGAAAATGTTTTTATTTTGGCGATCTTGCTTTGCTTCACATTCATTGATTACGTGAGGCATGCACAGCTCCTATAGATCATTGGTAAGTTATCATGTAACTTGGTGATCCTCACCTACATTCACCAAATCACTCAACTTTCCCACTGTACAGCATAATTATACTTTTGAGTAGAGACATGATGAAGATCATTGAATAAAGCAATTCCATGCAGCCATGCTGTTCAAAGATTGGCTGCTTGACTGTGCACAAAAGCTGCCCTGCTATCCCATAATGCCTGACAAGAGACAAGCGTTCATCATGAGGTGAGTCATGTAACCCCTGCAAGGTATGGTGTGGGGGGTTTGGTTGCTGGATAATGAAGCTCGATTTACTAAATTACGTGCCCAATTCAAATGCTGTGGAGTGTCTGTCAGTATGCTGACTGCATATTTGAGACCTTATCTCACTGTATATCTTCTATGAAAACTGTTTGTCATTAATTAATTGAGCTGTCATAGGTTTGTTTACGTAGCTCCGAAACAAGGCACAGTTTCTAGATGCACGTATTATTGAAGCTTTGTCACTCCCTACGCACACTCCAGGTTCTATCGTGATCCCAGCGAAGTTGCTACCACAGGACACTTTACCATCCGAGTGGGTACCGCCCTGGATCCATCCATGGGTACCATGTACCAAACCAATACCTCAGATTCCATTCCCATTCTGCCCCTACCCATTATCCCGTTACTGACCACTGGAGGGAGCTACGCCTACTGGATAGAGTGAGTGAGAGTGTGTGTAATGTGTGTCAGAAGTGATTAGAGCCAGGAGTGCACTCCTGTTGGAGCGTAGCAGCTATTCCCTATTGAAATAGATAGCGTTCACTCTGTGAAATGCTTAGGTTATACCATATTACTAGAATATTTTGCAGGTGAAACCTTTGTGAATGAGCCAAATTAGCAAAAAAATGACTCTTTGCTATCTAACTATTGCGTTCTGGCAAGGATCATGTGTATTTTATTCTTGATAAACCCTCACAAAAGTTTGCATAGTGTGATGGTCACAAAGCATTCTAGTAATACGGTATGTTGTAGAGAGCAACCAAGTACAATTAGGTGGCAAGTTTTTGAATATGTGAAAGAGGCAGCTGGTTTCACTATGTGTGATCATAGATTGAAGAGTTACAACTCTTCTTTTAACGCTTCAATCTATGATGTGATGTGTTGTTTATCGTATGCAGGATCAAGATGCATGACGACGCTCCCAAAGACGGTGAGTTGCTACTTATAGTGACATATACATATCTTCTCAATGGTTAAAATAATATTTATAGTCTGATAGCAGCTTCGTCCATTGTCCATTGTGTGCCCTCAAATATGCTGAGCTATATACTATAAAAGTCTCAACCAATCAACAGGTTCATTTTTAGTATCAATGTACGTAAGCAAGTTTATAGTTTGCCTTGCTTAAGAATAACATACTATCCTTCTACACACGTTATCGTTGCCATGTTTCATTGCAGAGAGGTGTCAGCTTGTGAGCCGTCGCTGGGTTATCCGCTACGCTAGTGGGGAGGTGGAGTCTGTGGATGGGCCGGGGGTAATTGGAGAGACCCCTGTGTTTACCCCCGGGCACATACACCAGTATGCCAGCTGTACACGATTCATAAATGAGGACTACTGCACCATGGAGGGTCACTACACCATGCGCTACTTGAATAAAGGTTTGTTTATAATACCTACATTGTAACATGTTTAATAGCACAATCCTCTCGATGCACGTACGCTCGAGACTGTAATAGCATTTAATAGCACAATCCTCTTGATGCACGTATGCTTAAGACTGTAATAGCAAAAATGCTCCCCACTCTAAGGCTGTAATAACATTTAATAGCACAATCCTCTCAATTTACACTCTAAGATTATATGCTATTACAGTCTTGAGCGTACGTGCATCGAGAGGATTGTGCTATTACAGTCTCGAGCGTACGTGCGTCGAGAGGATTGTGCTATTAAGTGTTATTACAGTTTCGAGCGTACGTGCGTCGAGAGGATTGTGCTATTAAGTGTTATTACAGTCTGGAGCGTACGTGCATCGAGAGGATTGTGCTATTAAGTGTTATTACAGTCTGGAGCGTACGTGCATCGAGAGGATTGTGCTATTAAGTGTTATTACAGTCTGGAGCGTACGTGCATCGAGAGGATTGTGCTATTAAATGTTATTGCCATGAGGATACATTAACGCTCAGCAGTCACGCACACAACTCATTCACAGCTACTCATTCATCACTGACCCACCCACACACATGTATACACAGATGGAATGTTTGACGTTCAAGTACCCCGATTTCACATGCCCAAGCCGGACATCAAGTGGCTCTAAATGTAGCTCCTCTATACACTGGACACACTCTCTACCTTCTGCAAGTAATTAGTGCTACATGTATAGTTGCACTCCAATGCCACTGTACGTATTTTCATGGAGACTAATGCTCTGCTATTTTCATAATCAATTTTGTGTGTACTCATGCCATGTACCTATAAATTCCAGCTTTCTCTTCGAAACAGTTAAAAATGATAAGGCCATGCATGCAATTTGCTTAATATAATTTAGATTGGTTATTATGGTGGTTGATAATAATTATACGCACGAACAAAAACGATTAAACACGTACTTATTCTATACACGCTACGTCTTGTCACAGGACTGACTACTATTGTTGTCCAACCTACTACTGTCCCCAGTGCTGCTGCTGTTGCTAGGGTCCAGCTTGTAGTAGCCCTGTATACCACTGGAGGGCTCATCAGCCATGTCTTGAATGAGAGCAGAGGTGGCACCCAGTTTATGGTCCCTGCATGAAAAGGGACGTCCAAAGTTTTCTCGGTGAATGAAAGTCAATTTAAATGATGTGCCTATTAACTTTCGTAATAAGAGTTCCTACAGTATAATTATATAGGAGGTAGTTTTTAGTACAGTACTAAGTTGAGATGTCAGCAAACCAAAGCTATATGGCTACAACCAAGCTCAAAACGCAGTGGGTGCATGTATAATATATAAGGCAGTAAAAGCTTGTTTGAGCGGCCAGAACTTGAATTAGCTAGTCTAACCAATGATAATTATGATATCTGGCTTCTCAGCATGGCAACAACAATTCAAGCAGGTCAATAAGAATCAATAGTACCAAATTTCAAACGATAACCCACACGCACCATTTGTCCCTGTATTTCCTCCGAGCCTCAAGTTTCCTCTGTCTCTGTTTGTCTCTCTCCACTCCACTCATCAACATTCGCTCAACCCCTGTCATCGCCATGCCAACCGGAACACTACATTTAATATAGGGAGATGTTTCATCAACATAATCATTTACACACAGTACATTGTAATGTATAGTAGTTGCAGAACGTGCGCATGTAATCAAAGAGATGGTTCAGGATCCAAAAAAAGTAGATGAGAAATATTTTTCCGGCCAGTTACCAGTGCATGGTGGAAATGCACAGATTATCGAAATAAACGCATGAACAGTAAAGCGTACCTTATCAACGTCCCCAGCACAGTACCCCCTATGAAGGGTTTGAGTCCTCGGGCCACCCTGAACACACCTCCAGTGAGAGCTGAAAGTATGGGTAAGTACGTTAGAGGGGGATCCAAATAAAGCTTTGTCAGTTCTATAATATAGTGAAGTTGAAGCTGCTATACAGTACTACATGAGAGGACGAACAAGGATCACATGACATGTACAACCTCCAGCGGAGATGTAGTTGAGAGAGTCTTGTTTGTCTCTATACTCTGACAGGAGGAGGGTCGTACCACTGCAGGGGTCAAAGGTTGTAGAATAAAGGTTATTAAATAGAGACATATAGACTTACATAACATACATTCTTTCATACTACACAATTTATATTTATTGCTATTCCCGCCATAATTATAGTAGTTTTGGACCGTACTTATTGTGACCCTCAATCTTAGGCAATTAATTTTCTGGCCTCTAAAAGTAGCGACAACTGCGTTGACAATTGTTTTTTATATGTCGCGTCCTAAACAGAGGTCCACCTAGCCTCGATTCCAGGCGGCTAGAAGCAATGTAATTTAAGCGGCATGTAAAAGGATAGTAAATAACCTGACCTACATGTACCTCCAATTAGATGCAACCTTCTAAATATGCGACAACAGGACTTCAACATATAAAGCGAATACAGTATTTTCGTGGGGCAAAATATTCGTGGTTTTCGTGTATGACTACAAATATTTTACCCACGAATGAAGCGACCTTGCTTACCTTTACCTGCAGTAGTGCAAGCTCCAACCCCAAAAAATATTACCCACAAATGTCTGAATCACGAATATTTTGTCCCTCAAAAATTACTCGCTATATACAGTAACTATGGTAGTGAACTACAAGTCGCAGACAGTATGTCGTGCCAAACATCGGCATGTACATTACAGCATGCACCCTTCTCACCTGAACAGACCAGCAAAGAGTCCCACCCTCCAGCTCCAGTGAGAGCCTTTGCGCATAAACCCCAACAAAGACGCAGCGTGGAGCTGACGCTATGAGAGGGGAAAAGTTAGTGTATATACCGTTAACAATCATTGCCTGGATATGTGGCAATGACTATGATTAAGTTTTACTGTAGCATTCAGCGTAGAAAGTTAGCTCTTACTGTATACGTAAGATTTCAAACTAACTTCAAAGGAGGATGTTTAACCAAAAACCACCTCTAGATTCAAATGCATGCATAAGTATACATTATAATTCTACCACATACTGATTATAAACTATACACACTCTAAAGGCCCTCACGTGCACTTCACTGCTAGCTGACACATGTATAAATCTACGATTGTACATTAAGTACCCCTCCTCTTCCACCCCTACACACATAATAATTAATACATGCACATGCCACACTAGGCACCTGACTGACCCAGAGGAGGTACGACAGGCGCGGTGCAGCTCAGGCAATTAGCCTTTGATTGACAATAATTATCCGCCCACGTCGTACGTTTTTGCTGAGAGTAATCAGAGGCTAATTACTTGAGCTGCACCGCGCCTGTCGGACCTCCTCTGTGACTGACCTGAGCTTGCATGACAGAAGTGAACTTGGAGGCGTGGTTGTGAGTGATGAACTTGTCTCCAGAGTGACGAGCTCCTATCATCCCACCAAATAGGAACCCGGCAACAGACGCTATGAATATAGTTAGGGACAACTCCTTCAGCTCAGGGGCTAAGTCATCACCAGGTCTGCACAAGCATGCACGTGGAGACAAAACAGTCACAGTAAAGGAGATACGACAAATTTAGGTAATTTATGGCAAGTTTTACAGAGATTATATATAGTTAAAAATCTCATCTGCATGGATGATGTGATACATGTAAGACTACATCTGTATACAAATGTCTTAGTTTCTTGCAAAGACGCAGGAAAATTAGTTGCGAAACTCAATCTTAAACTATGAATTTTTACACAAAACTCCTTCGCAACATCCCAGTGCAAATGGAGACAAAGTTTTTTTAGAGCAATACATCTGTGTACACTAAATTAACCAACGATTTTCTTGCTACAGGAAACAGATCAATTCATACAACTCCCACGCAATCTGTATACTATATACAGAGACTTTAAAGCGTAATCAGGAAACAGTATAATAGTTACTGAATAGAGACACAGAAAAAAAGATGAAGTTCCAGCTACTAATGATTTTCTCTCTCCTTGGTCTGGGGTCAGCCTGGAACCAACCCAGCACCTGCTACGTGAGACAATCTATTTGCTCGAGCGACTCGGAGATCAGAGGGATAAGAGAAACTTTGGTGTCCATACAAGAAACACTGAAGAGCTCTTTGACATCAATTAGTGCTTCACTGCAACAACTGGGTAAGAATAAACATTTTCAATAATTAACACATAACCTTTTATTTTTAGCAGCTCAAGACACAACTACTAACCCTCCAACAGAATCAGCTACAACTACCGACCCTCCAACAGAACCAGCCACAACAACCGACCCTCCAACAGAACCAGCTACAACTACCGACCCTCCAACAGAACCAGCCACAACAACCGACCCTCCAACAGAACCAGCTACAACTACCGACCCTCCAACAGAACCAGCTACAACTACCGACCCTCCAACAGAACCAGCTACAACTACCGACCCTCCAACAGAACCAGCTACAACTACTGAGATGTATCTCTCAATTGGAACATTTGAATATCCAGCTATCTCTTGCAATGACATCCCTCAAGACAGACCATCTGGAGAATATTGGATTGCGACTAACACTACTAGCTTTCCTATTCAGGTCTACTGTGACATGAATCGAACAAGCTGTAGCTGCAACACTGCAGGAGGATGGATGAGGGTAGCCAACCTTGACATGACTGACCCCAACCAAAACTGCCCAAATGGATTCATACTGGTGAACAGAACAACACCACCACTGCGTACTTGTGGCAGACCTGGACCAATTGGATGTGCGTCTACTACCTATCCAACTTATGGAGTGGAGTACTCTCGAGTTTGTGGGAGAGTGATTGGCTATCAAGACAGAATACCCAATGGTTTTATACCGTATATAAAATATAATTCTCTTCTTGACGATATTTATGTTGATGGTGTGAGTTTAACCCACGGACAGGCACCACGTCAGCACATCTGGACATTTGTTAATGCAGTCGATGAATCTCGCGGAGGTAACCATGTGTGTTTCTGCACAAGACCTGATCTCACTTACACTGGAGTTGTACCCCCCTATGTCGGTCAAGACTACTTCTGTGAAACTGGTAGCCGACAAAAAGCTACTGGTCTCTTCTACGCTGATGATCCACTCTGGGACGGTCAGGGATGTGCAAGTGGCAGTACTTGCTGTGAGTTCAATAACCCACCGTGGTTCTGCAAGCAACTCCCTCAGCCGACTACAGACGATATTGAGATCAGGCTCTGTGGCGATCAGGACACTGGAAATGAAGACTCGCCTCTGGAGCTAGTGGATATCTACATTCGCTGATTTATATATGTATTAACATTAAACGTTAAGCATTAAAAAATAATAGTTGCCTGATTTACTTTAGTGGTGCATTCACTGACATTTAGATGTAGATAATTTTAGTGTGTGCATGCATGAATATTTAAATACATGTACAGTTTTATTTGTCAATCAGTGATTTTCAATTTCATTATTAAGGCGTTACAGCACATAATATTATTTGACATCAGATAGATTTTACAAATGCACTATAGGTACATCAATCAAAAAGTGGCAGAATTTCAATGTTTGTTGCATATATATATATATATACTGCATGACTGTGTAAATGAAAGCACCACGTGCTGGCTGATGCCTCGGTCGATGTGCCAAACATTAACTATTGCTACTAATACACACACGTCATATTGATTGATATCATGATGAACATTAATTTTTGCATGCATGCGTTAACCTCTAGCATGCAGTAACTATAACCATGCTAAAACTCCTCTTCTCCAGCTTCTAAAGTTGGGCTGGGCACATCCCAGCCTATCAACCTCTAGTGTTCATCATTTGAAACCACATTAGTTGAAAATTTGTCCAAGTTTGAGTTTCAAGACGATCCTTGGTGAGTTTTTATATGCCTAGAAACAGAATTAAATAATCTTTAGCCTAAAAGAAAGTATAATAGTGTTCCATTAGTGATTGCAATGAGCCACAATTAATGTTGTTGATTGAAAAACGTGTGTTGCTGCTTTCAAGTATCAACTACGCTAATTGATTATGTGTTTATTTGTACGTACCTCTATATATGCAGAGGTGAAGAGAATCTAATTCCACAATTTTTAGTTATAGGCCAAGCATAGGAATAGGTTCATCGTAATGCCTTATTTCTATGACCTGAATGCACTCTTGTAAGAAGTTACACCTAGCTCAATGTAGTAGGTAAACGTTGAACATGTCGACTGTTTAATGTATGCAGATATGCCTTGAAGACCCAAATTCCAACATCACCAGGCAGATGCAAGAAATAAACAACTTCAGAAAGATTATGGGATCCCTATATAAGTTAAAAAGTCATAAAAGAACGTGAGAAGATGAAGAAAGTTTTTTTCGTAGTTTTTCATACAACGTTCATTCAATTCAGTTTCAAAAATTTCATAAATATCACAACGAGTGCTGCAAGCTGCGCTGTGCTAATGCCTCTCGCCATTCCTCAAAAGCATTAGAGTGAACTTTACATCAACATTAATGGGTGAATCAAAATTTGCATATGAATTTCACACAAAGAAAGTGAATAACTGACTTGTGTACATGCATCTATTGTATGTGGTATCATTGTAGTGTTTTGTGGCCTACCAGGACCTCAAGAAAGATGAAAATTGATTCTGCCATGTCTGGATTGTCTCACACGTGGGGATGAGTGCGCATGCGCATTAGATCCACAAAAATAAGGGGTGCGTCTATAAGCGGTAGCTACTAAATAACGTAGCTGCTCTTTTTTGACTCTTGTAGCTAATAAAAAGCTAGCGCTTTAATGCAAGACTAACTCATAAGTTGAATAGAAACTTTGTGCGAACAAATGATGCTACGAAAGATTCTGAAGAGACTGCAACAGCCTTCAATGTGAGTCAAACTTTCCGTAACTCGAGAAAGTTCCCTGTTCAAGAAAACTCCCTGTTAGGCTTACAATGCTCAGTTATATAGTACAGCCTCCTTTATTTTAGCTGAGAAAGTAATTTAATTTTGGGCTACTTCCATATAATTTTGGCCTCGCCTCGTCTCATTTGTAAAATAAATATACAAAAAAAAGGTCCTCACTTTTTCCTCACCACTGCACGCGCATTATCACTCACAACATTGACGACCATTACCAGGAAATGATCATGCAATTTTCAACTGTGACGACCATTACCTACCCAGCCTGACCGCTTGCTACGGTATACGGCCTTGAGAATAATTATGCCTCGGTGCGCATGCGCAAGCGAGGTATACGGTAGTGTGTTTGTGTGTCTGTGTGTGTATGTGTGTCTGTGTGTGTATGTGTGTGTAGACTGTTTGAGCTGCTCGGATCAATGAAGTGCAAGTAAGAGTTTAATTCTATAGGCTTCTAGTCATGTTTTCTTGGCTTGGTATTTGTGGATTTGCAAAATAAAGCTTCATTCTCGAGTTATGCCTAGTTTTGCTTACTTGGAATGCCATTGCAGCCTTTTCAGAAGAGTCCATAGCAAAACTTGTTCACCGAGTGTTGCTACTCTACTTAGTAGTTAGCTCTGCACTAAAACGCTAGCTATTGGTAGCTTCAAGAGTGAGAAGAGAGCTGCAAGGCTCTGCTGACTTGCAGCCATTAATTTTAGACTTGAACTTTTGGCATCGATCGTTTTTAGCAACAATCATCATCGATCATTACCCACTCTTCGAGTTTCCCTGTGATTCTGGATTCTGATGCAGCAAAATTAAAAATGTTCATTATGATAATTATAATCAATGTGTGTATAAAAGCTAGCTATTAGTAGCTTTATGATGTAGCTTTGGCACCTCTCCGAGGCATCAGCACCCGAGGTGATTTCATTACAATAAGCACACTGTATACAATCAGTTCAAGTGTGAACATTAAATTGTTATTTTGAGGCAGTGCAGTTGATTATTACCAGGAGTGTACTCCTGGCAGTACCGTATAGTGCGGAATTTTCGAGGGGTTTAATTTTCGCGGATTTTGTGGGTTAGCAATCCTACACGAAAATTAAGTCCACAAAATTGTTCTTTAATTATCTGCTATGCAAAGATTTAAAGGCGTGGCTTCTGGTAAGAGGTCATTCCGCGAACATTGTGCAACGAAATGCTTTTAGAGGCCATTCCACGAAATATAAGTGCCTCGAAAATTTCGCGCTACACAGTATTTCATTGTTCAATCAATGAACAATGAACAGACACGGATATTTCAGTGCCCTCTGTGTTGAGTTGGAGAGGAGACACAAGAGAACAGGTCTAGTACATGCATGTAGTCCATACATTTAGGCTTACAAGAGTGCCTTGATCCTGTCCAATCCTGTCTCATCAGGTGACCCAGGCTGTGTTTCTTTCTTCTTTCCATCAGCCATGATGACTTCTCAATCTCACAGCTAGATCAAATCAGATCAAAGAGGGGCGTGTCCGTGACCTCCATCAACCACGTGGAGTAGTACCAGAGCAGAGCTAGAGGTATCTACCAGAGTACTCTGAGATATAGTTGACTGTACGTGTACATGGTAGATCTAGACCAGCTAGACTAGACAGGCCGGTTTAACTTCTTTCTTGTTTGTTGGATGGGCTCCATTATTCCTCTTTGCTGTTTTCTGTGATCCAAGTGAGTGATCTGTTGCTGGGATGAACTTCTCAGATGAGGTGAAGTGTGTCTTCTTCAGCGAGTTTCATCACATTGCTGGACCCAAGATCACTTGTCAGGTAGGTTCTATTAAATACTAAACAACTGACTAGACACAACAAGCGTTAAACATTATACCTCGCATTTATATACCGGTATAGACATTTTAATTTGAATGTGTATTTACCGTATTAAATTGTTATAGAGCTGTAGATCTATAGACTAATTTACAGTACCAACATAATATTGCTCCAACTCAGACTAAACACAATTTTTTTAGGCAGGGTCGGGCGTGTACTAGTTATGCTATATATTATAGAAGCGCCAGCGGTTGCTGTAATTAATTTTTTACCAATTAAGTCGCCTTTACTTTTGGCCTAAAACATATTATGTGCATGCATTGATGCATACATGTAATATAACTGTCTACATGCAAAATCAAACCGTAGATCCACCTGCGTACTAAGAGATTGTACTAGACACTAGTCTACACTAACTGTAGCGCGTAAGCGCCACCATAATTTAAGCACTAGCTTGGATTGAACGATATTTTTGCGGTTCTAAAAGTGTGCCACTAATTATATTACATACTGTATTTGTAACACTGTTAGTTGACTGTTCCTATGAGTGACTCAATATCAAATAGTTCATTTTCCACCCACCCAGGTTCCCACTGACTTCCCTCTAAGAGACGCCTTTGATGAAGTCCATGATCTGATAATCACCAAGCCACAGCTTTACGACAGACTCATATCAGTGTGAGCTATAATAGCCAGTTAACGTTAGTGCTGTTGTAACACATTGCGCTGTGCGTAATTATGAGCTCAAATTTTTTGAGTCTTCATTAATTATAGACTGAGTAACTTGAGTAACTTTTATCACTTTCAATTTCATTTTGTTAGCTATTGCTGTTAAGGAAATGTTTTAAATATCCAACTTGTCTTCTTTCCAGAGATGTTGCCGGGTATCGAGTGGTGGGCTGCCCTAAGTGCATTGATGATAAGAAGTACAAAAGAAATGCATTCATATTCAATTTTGTGTTCGTTTTTGACTCCTCCACTGACCACACCCCCTATGAGCCGCTCATACAGAAGATTGGAGAAGCCTTCAGAACGTATGAGGTAATAATCATAATTATAGTGAATTTTTGTGGAGAATGTTCGCTGATTCAGGGTGTGGCTGGGAGGTATTGCATGCCTCAGGCACAAGTGCATCAAACCAAAAATTTGTTGGTACTGGAGTGACTTTATGCCCCCGCCCCCTTTAATAGCTATGGATACCGGCAGTGATTAAGATCATCAATTGATTAGGTCATGAAGCGATATATTGAATCGTGCATAATTACCCGAGGCGCGCGTGGGCGGCCACGGGTATAGTAGTCGTTTGGTTTGTCTGTTTGTTTGTCTGTTTGTAATTTCAGGGCCTGCTCACCTGGCTGCCACAGCACTGCGTTTATAGCATGGATAGCTGGATAGCCTTCACACGATAAGTTATTAGTTTTAACAATAGTAGATTTCGATGTTAGAGCTTTGTTGTCGAATAAAAGCGAGCATAAACTAAAAAGCTTGAACTTGCACGATGGCAGCTAGCTACCTAATTACACGCGGCCTTTATTCTCGAGGTATCCTCCGTATTTACAGCTGAAGTGGTCCCGTACCAAAAACAGTGGAAAAGGGTCACTACAATAGAAAGCTAGAATTGTGACTTGTTTGTTGCTCTGTTAGCTGACTCCAGGATCCAAGGAGTCATATCATTCTTCTCTGAGACTCCAGGCATCTTTGCTGTGATCCTAGTCCACTGGGCATGCCTCATTACGACTAAAACTCTGTTCTCACTGCATGCCTCTAGTCTGGTTTAGTTTTATTGCTCCTGAGTTGCTGTGCTAGACAGTTCAGTCATACACCACTACATGCATTGCATTATATCACTCTTCTGGTTTCTTAATCATGTCACCAGCCGGCCGAGGGTTTGCACTTCAGTGCTCTAGTTTATACATAATAAATAGTGGAGTATAGTCACTTGAAAAGTCGTTCAAACAAGTTGCCTTATATTGCCATTTTTCACTGTCCCACTTTGCACTCTCTGTATAAAGTCTTATATAATGTTGTGCTAACTATTGTCCTGCATGCATGCATGCACAGCTGGAAAGCTCCTTCCTGTCTGAGGACACACCACAGAAGGTGGCCAAACTCTCACACATCCTCACCACCATCAGAGACAGACTCAACACATGTGGATTCTGCACCATCAACATTGGTGAGTCAATAATGTGTTTATGAAACTTATTTCTGCATGCATGACCAATTTCAATATTGTTTACTACATGATTGTTTACTGCATGGTTTGGATTCTTAGTGAAGTACATAATTAACGACTGCTCTCATGTTCTGATTTAGCCCATTTGCACTCTTGCAGCTAATGTTTTAGTGCAGAGCTAACTACTACTAATTAAAGGCCAATAATTATATTGACTATATACTATACTAATGAAGTCATTTTCATGCTGGTTCTAAACATTCTAGCTTTATACGTTCTAACTCTATAGACATACATATATACTATAGATCGACTACCCTGTTCAGTTTGTATCGTGTCCGGAGGCATATTCTTTAGTACCGCAGTCGATCTTCATCAATTTTGATAAATAGCTTGTCTGCATGGCTCGATATCCCCCTGTTCATCTGTAAAATTATGGCAAGCCCAGTTTAAAATCATAATTAGACTTACATTTTTTGGAGAGAGGTAGACTGTCATCGTTTTTCCATAGATGCAAATACACAATGTACATAATTATTATTATTATTTTTGCATGTGCAGATGCGACCAATGATCTCCATCTGAAGATTGTGCCCTTGCTTCAAGAGCCACCCACTGTACTCAGCTATCACGTTCCTATCTTCACGTGTACTAGGGAAGACATTACTAACGTATCATGGGACCTAACGATTGAACAGGTGAGGGAGAGTCATATTTTAGAGAGGGCAGCTTAAAGGTAGCAATTCCTTTTCAAATTAATAATCAAACACCTGATTATATTATTTATTTTTGTCAAAGCAAGCAATTGCCAATCACAATTCCGGAATATGTTTTTTATCCATGCAGTGACGCTCATGATTTCTTTTGCTTTTCTGTATTCTCCAGATACTACCATATGTGAATGGGTTCAACCATATCCAAAAGATAGCTATGGAGTCTGACGTTAACATTGACATTGTCATGATATGTGTGCAGCATCTTATGTAAGTTATAATGTTCAAAATGTTGCGTGTACATTAAAATAGTTAATTCACCGTAAATGGACTTATAATAATCACTCTGTCGTGTTTTTGTCTTTTGCAGTGTGTACAAATTTGTCAAGTTAATCAGCATTTTTCAGGTTGGCTCAATTTCTAATACGTGCATGCATGTATATACACACATAGTTTTTGTTCTACTCCGTAATCGTATTATATGCTGTATTATGCGCTTGAATCATACCTATATACTGACTATCTCTCTTACTGTCTACTTCTTTGCAGTACTCAAATATGTACGTGTGTCTGCCCAAGGTAAAGACACTACTCACTAATACTAACCTGCAGAGTGAGTGCCTTGACTATGTGGCCATGGAAGGTTAGTACCAACAACTGCTGTATAGTGCCACATTTTCAAGGTGCATGCATAATACGGTTATTTGAATGTGTCTGTCCTCCTCTGAGGTTAGACACGTGTCATAACCGCAGTGGACCGAGGCTTGTGGGATGTAATCATTATCAATAAAATTGCCCGACTGCATTGGGATTCCCACGCGTCAGTGCACTCCAGTTTGTTTTATAAAAGCAATGCAAGCTAATAGGGTGGTATAGGTGGTGCTTCATAGGTTGAATCGGTCTGCATCCTGGGTATCAATATCATTAACCACATCCTGGGTTCATGATATTCATTATTACCCAGGCATGTACTGTATTTACAACAATAGTACAATCCTTTAATATCATGCACAATGAGCAATAACTCGCTGCACATGCGCACACTGAATACGATTGTTTTCTTGTACATTGTATTATAGCTTATGCAACGGCACAATACGTACCCTTAAGTTGATCAATGCGTTCAACACATTATCTGTATCACCATCCACACCCTCACACAGGCTCCACCCCCAAAGCATCTGATGTGTTCAGACTGTTTTGTAGTTTGGAGGCGGGGCTCACAGTTCGCGACCTTTGTAACAGAAACGATCTCAGTGCAATGGGAATCAATGAAAGGTGCATTATTGCACTCAGCGATTTACTTATTGGTATTTACTGCGCATTGTCAGCATTTTTACGTAATGGAGTTATTTATTGAGTCGCCTACCTCATGATTCGATCATGTACTCATGTACGGTTTGACAAAGTTAACGTATATATATATACATGACTGTAGATATTGCCTGAGCAGGAATAGGATGACTGTGTTGTACCCCAAGTGATAGACTATAATAAACAATTTTGCATTCATCTGCTTGGCTTCATCAAAGCATACTGTTTAACCACCCCCGGCCCCCCATCTCACTCCAGGATGCTGGTTCAGTTCGGTCTGATGAGAGATTTGATTCGTCGACTACAGAAGTACCCGGTGCTCGGTCCCACGGTGGACATTGAGGAGGCCCCTCCCCTTCCAGAGCTACAACCACTCACAGAGTACGTCCACTTGATCCTATACTTTTTGAATATGGGGTGTCCCAGAGCATTGTCATCGGGGTGTAATTGGAAATACAATATCTGCATTCACATACATGTAATGTGTGTACGATAAGTGTTTGAATTGGTTATTAATTTTAATGGTGTCTGTGACAGGTTTGCTAATCTGATTGCATGCCTGTTTGAGAGTTAACCAGAGTTTCATTAACAGTGTCCTAAGAAGAAAGACATTAATCTATAGACTCAGTGTACATCCCCTCTTTTGTAGGTAATCTTCCTTTGTCATTGTGTCATGGTGTGTGACTGTCACATTTTCTTGCAGTGCTTCTGTACATTTACAATCAGCTGTTAATGTTCTACTACTTCTCAATAATAAATTTTTTTGTCGTTCAAAATGTAGACCATTTCCACATTCGATTTGGTGCTGTAATTAGAACAACGTTTCTTTTGTTGGCTTTACCTATGCATGATTTAATAAACTTGAGTTGTCAGTTCTTTAACAATTACCCTGGCTATAAGATTTATAATTATAGAACGGGTTTTTGAAAGTCAATTAACATTCTCATGGATTACATTTCGATCACGATAATCTGTCTGTGTTAAATCTAGCCACGGAAATAGCCAATTCAGAGGAGGCGGGACGTGTGTCATCAGTCACATGGCAATGGAATGTGTGGCATATAATGTTTATGTTAGGCTCTTGACCTTTAACCTTTCCTTACATTTCAGTGTAGCTAAGGTGCCTGTGGTAGATCTACTGTTGTGCTCTCTAGCAAGCTCACATCACCTTCTAGTAATCTCGAATATTGTAAACTGTTATGGAAGACGGTAGGTAACCAACCTGAGTTAACCTCCCTAGACTGCTCTCCGTAGTAGCTTATATACAGTAAAAACCACTAGGTTTGATGGTGAATTTCAAGCTATTGAGCCGGGATCCCACTGGGATCGCTGGTCCACAAGTTAGTACTATCCTTTCACTACGTGATAGCTAAATTTTAGAGAAAATTTACCGTGGGATCGCTACTGTTTTGGCTGCTTGAAGATTTTCACTTTTCATGCACAAATCCTTGGATTGTTAATTATTGAAGCACACGTGATGCGTGTCCTACCTCCTCTGTAGCCAATTTGTGCTGTAAGCTATAGCCTTAACACCGTACGTTCTTGACTGTTGGGGGCATCCATTTAAAATTTTTGAAGCCCACAAATTAGCTGTAGGGGAAAACTTTTACTCGATCATGCACCCATCCCAACTGACAGATACTTGGATGGTTCCCACTGTTTTGATGAGATCTGCTGTGATTGTGGTACGTCAAACAATCATGTGTATATATATATATACGTACATTCTCTATGTGAGCGCTTTTAGTAGCGTTTTTTATAATTATAGTGCTCAATTATGTCCATCTGTTGTGTAGGTATTTCCGGACAAGACCTAGAAAACATTTTAGACTCGTCATCAAATGTACTCATTTGCTGGAAGTGAATTAGGCACAAAATTGTTTGTTTTAATGTTTCAGTGTTTTTGTGCAGTAATTAAATAAAATTAAAAAATTTTAATTATGTTGTAATTGGGCTCGTAATTAGTGCGTTCATGTTGTTCATAGTTGTTCATAGTTCACTAGACTTTTTAAGTTGTATTTTCACAGGTATTAATTTTTATTTGCAAATGAGAGTAAAATCACAAACATTTGTATTCGCATATAATGGAAATGCAACTCACAATTACTATGAATAACACTGAACTTAATACCAGCAAAATGAGTCAAATAGCAAAAAATTTACCTGTAAAATATCTCACCTAATAGTATTTTGAGAGATAATAATAATAATCGTATTAGCGACTGGAAACTGGAGAGTGTAAAGCCCTGTATCACATTCGGTTCAGTAATTGGATGTTGTCATTGACAAAGTGCAATTGTCTGTATTGTTTTTGAATAACGGCCGCTGTCGAAAATGTTAATAAAAACTGCAGAGAACTTCATCATTCACGATTATTAGATCCCACTTGTGTGTGTTTAGCAGGGAATTATGAGCCATAATCTCATAGTTTCCCAGGGAATTATAAGCTTGAGGGTATAAAGTACACGTATAATTTTTGAATGTACAGAAATGATAATAAAGCTGTAGCTGCATGATAATTAGCTATGGCTGTTCAGTTTTTTCACTACCAGTTTCTATAGCGTTTGCTGGGTTGATGGTAGGGTTCACCAGTATCTTTTCTTGTCCGCCAGTCTACGAGGAACACTAAGAGCCAATGATTTTAACTGTTCTGGGTCCATTGTCACAAGCATGAAAGCATATCTTCAACTAAGTAGCATTTGTCAACTTCGTCCTCCTGACTTCTGTTTCTAACAGCCATGTTTCAAAATAGGTAGACTCCCGGGAACAATATAGTGCACTGTAGCATTGTTGCAAGCTGTTCCTTGCTAGCTAGCGTACAGATCAGAACAGTTTACTGAGAAGCTTGAGCTGGGGTGGGGCTTGAGTGCAGAGAAAAGAGGAGGCTGGGCTCAATTGTTGCAGAGTGCTTCCTGCACAAGGTGGCATACTTAGTCTATTGATTGTTAATCGTTTGTGATGCAGTATTTTTAGCTGCAGTTTTAGTAAAAAAATTTAGCCACGGCCGTTATTCGAACGTGCGGTCGTCAAGGCAGTAATTGTAATGACGACGTGCAATTACTGATACGCGATTAATCACTGTACGAATCACAGTGAATAATAGGACAACATGCGATTAGGGATATTAATAGCACTCATAACAAGCACTGGCAATATAGCATCTGGTTATGAATGTCAACATTTCCGTCATGAATATCGTTATCTTACAATCTGCACTCAGCTACGCCTCATGCAATTAAAGTGATAATAAATCAGAGGTTGCTCTTGTATTAAGGCCGCCCTCAAATAGTAGCCTCCCTACAGACCATCTTCAGTGGCTGCAGTGGCTTCTATAATAATAATAATTATCAAGAGTATAAAAAATGATAGAGAAGAGAGTATCGAACGTAGGCATACTGTACATCAGATGTATGCGGAGAGTAACGTGACTTCCTGTATCTGTCACAAGCTTGGAATTTGCACACTGACCAATCCAAGCGTGGGTGATGTAATCTATCAACCCATCCAAGTGTGGGTGATGTAATCTACTTTCTTGATAGATTACACCACCCACACTTGGATTGGTCAGTGTGCAAATTCCAGCTTGTGACAGATACAGGAAGTCACGTTACTCTCCGCATACATCTGATGTACAGTATGCCTACGTTCGATACTCTCTCTCTCTATCATATACTCCATATACTCTTGTTATTATGCAAGCGTAATTAATTTGGCGTTTTTTAATTGGCCAATTTTAAGCTCTGAAAATGTTATAGGATATTAGCGACTTATTTTCTTAATTAAATGCCACGATTTCAAGGGATTGTATATACAGGTCTCGAATCAATCTGCTGTGCAATATGGTAACCATTCGTATAATAGTTAGTATCACGTATTTCTATAGCACTATATATACGGTTTATAAGTTTTTCATAAGTTTTTTGCTGGCAGATATACAGATTTCATGGTGACACTTCATAATTATAGAAGTACAGTAGACTCTCGCTAATCTGGCCCTATGATCTATGGCTACCTCAATATACTGGTCATTTCGTTTGGCATGCACTGATTTCTAGCTAGATGTGTACTGCACAAAACTCACCCTGAAATGCGGCCACTCTGCTATTCCGTATACTGGTCAGTTCTGGCTGCCCCAAACCAGTTAGGCTTTTAATGTAATTTTTACACGTTTACTGATATGACACTTTGGGTGTAGTTTGTCGGATAAAATTGGTAAATAAACAGCATAATGATTTATTATCCCCAAGACAGAACTGCAAAATTAGTCATCATTATAATTTATTTGAGGTATAGGGTCACTTTTTAGCCGCGACTATTTTCTGAAATGCAGCCACCTCTCACTATTCTGCACTGTCCCAAGCGTAACCCGTCACCGGATTAACGAGAGTACTGTATAAGCTTATTTTACCACACGCAGCCTTGAGTACACATACAGCAAATTTTGCAAAGCAATCAACCATCATAAAATTCACAAAATTAAAGGCCCTTGACCACAATCTACTACCGGGCCTAATAAATAAATTTTCATCAGCTTGGGCGTGGGAACGAGGCTAAATTGCAACATGCCAGAATTGGCAAGCGAGAAACTATAGTGATAACCTTAACCTTACCTTGATCACTACTCGAGTTGAGAAGTAATTAACTGTAACAGTGACACAAACTACGTGATCAAAATTTCGCATTACATAGTAATTAATTAATTGGGCGTGTTATCAGTGCATGACTTTTCTGTGTGCAGTGTCATGTATCAGGTATCTTGTTAATATGAATACCAACAAGTGGGGAACATTAATTTCATCACACATAATTATGAGTATGCACAGTATACAAAATTTAGTCCCCCGTAAGTACGTAAGTCCTCTGTAAGTATCATTACAAAGGATGACTCAAATTTCACCTAAGCTAGTTAGTCCATACTGATTGTCAACATTATATATATAGCTATAGCTATTTTGTTTACGAAGTAGATGTGAAGACATAGTTGCCTTGGCAGTTAGAGAGCTTTCCAGCTGCATGCGTGGCTGCTCTGGCTTCTGTGTCATGCTGCAGTTAGACAGCTGCATGTAGGATCACATGATATCGTGCAGCTGTCAACATGTTATCTGTTATCTGATTATAGAACAAGTTTTATTGTGTAAATTGTCGATTCGACATTCCCCTCTCTTTACAGATCTCTCTAGTTAGACCACATGATGGGAATATTGAAAATGCTGTATGTAACTGCGTCATGGTTGAGCCAGTGATACAAGGTTTCCCATGTATACTGGCCTTGTCAGTACGCATGTGGCTTCAGAAATACAATGATTAATAGAGTGATCTCTATTAGCTTATACGTGTGGCCATCTGTTGTTTGCCTTAAGTACTATATAATGGTGTGATGAATTCTAGTAAGTCAATAATTACCATGCAAAATTAATGTCATTAGCTATAGATCTGTATATACTTGTTGAAAGTAATCATCAACTTGTTTTCAGTGTTGTTCTTATGTTGCAGACCACACCAAATGATTGCATACTATAATAGTGACATAATAGAATAACAGTGATCAATGTCGAAGTTATGGTCTGGCTTCCCCTATATATGGAGACAAAGCCACACAAGATAGACTAAATATATGCAAGTTCAGCAGCTTGGTAGTATCTCTAGTACACGTACAGTTTTCCCTGCTGTTAAATTGTGTATAGTTACAATGGACAGGAGACTGATGTTGTGTGTAGCTTTAGTCCTGCTAGTGCTGAAAGTTGTGGATACACCTGCACGCAGAACTGGCAGAAGCAGCAATAAATACACCGTCTGTTCTGATCAGTTCCGTCCACTTGAATCTGTGAAAAATGGTACAATGTGTGAGAACTGCGATGATGCTGTACCAATCTCACTCTGTAATTGTTCAAATGTTTACACTGGATCTACATGGACTTGTACTTATGAAAACTTCTCTCGGATTATTCAAGAAGGTCATTGTAAACATACTAATGAATTAACAATACAAAAATCAACTGTTTTATCCCATGAGTTTGTTTTCCCAGTGAATGATAGCTATAAGCCTGAATGCTTAGGTAGTTTCATAAGCACAAATATGGCAATTTTCCTGCTCGCCATTGTTGGGCTGTTACTTGTTGCATTGTTTATTTTACTAGACGTTAGAATCTCTAATGGCAGACTAAATGGTCTCATCTTCTACGCTGCTACCATTCATTTGAATCAGGATGCGTTTTTCCCGCATGAAAAAAGAGGTTTGCTCTCTTTATTCTTGTCTTGGTTGAATCTAGATCTAGGTTTTAGTGTTTGTGCATTTGATGGAATGAGCTCTACAAACAAGCTATGGCTGCAATTTGTATTCCCTTTGTATATTATGCTGGTGGTGGTAGTTGTTTCATTTGCGTTTCAGTACTCGATTGTAATATTCAACTGGCAACTATCTGTGGCAGTTCTTCCCAATAGTGTCACTCTTTTTCTCCTTGCATACTTGAAAGTTCTTCGAGTATCCGTATTTGTCATTTCCTTCATCTTTGCACCAGGATCAGAAAAACTAGTACGGATCCATGACATCAATGTGGACTACTTTGCATTTGAGCACCGTATGATATTATTTGCCTCAGTATTTTTCTTATTAGTTATTGCGATTCCTTACACTTTCATTTTGATAACCTCTAGATTTCTGTTTAAATTAGGTTTGTTTGATGAATCTAAATCAGGATTGATTTTAAATCTGATTCTTGATATGTACACTGGAAGGCTAAAGCCAAGCACGCAGTTTTGGTTTGGAATTATTTTACTTTTCTATTCTTTTCAGATTGCCATTTATGATTTCACTGGAGGTGATGTAATCCTTAATCTTGTTGTCGCCATACTACAGGCTTGTGTGCTTCTATTAATTAGCCTTCTATTGAATGGTGCGTATTTAAAAAATCTGACGAACAAAATGGAACAACTCTTTTTTCTAAACCTGATCGCAGTATCTGCACTAGCACTACTAATGCAGCATAAACAAAGTACTGTCTATGAATATTGCACATACATACTCATGTTTTATTCTGTGACCATCCTTTCTGTCACTATTGCTGAGCGTTGGGTGACAAATTACTTTCCAAATTTTGTGCTGTCTCCAAATGAAGAACCTATTGCCCCTACAGAAGAGACTACCGACAATATTAACAATCCCTCCATGCAGACAACTTGGCCAGATAGTATGCCAGATGAGACCTATGATAGCAAAATTGAACCTAGATCAGACTTTCGTGAACCCTTATTGGATGACACTGTACTTACGACAAATTCCACCGTCTCCATTAATCATATTAACAATGTTCCTCGCAATAAAACTGTGACATCTTCCGAATTGGTTTTCAAAAGAGGAAAACTTTGTGGAGAAGCTGATCTCATTCTTAATCAAGATTTTATCCATCAGAGAACAGAGGAAGATGAATATGGTGTTAACACTTTATGTATTCAATATAGCAGTACTACCCCACAAACTTACTCGAGGTCACCTAGTTCCTCAAACCAACCAGTGAACAGTGATGTGGACTCGACTGTACCGAAGATAATGCCAACCATTGAAGGTGATCAGAGGTCAGTAATGAACACAGATAATGTAGAACGTAAGTCTAAGGAACCAATGTCACCGGACTCCTCTGTCCAGCCCTACTGCGCTGGCAAGGACGAAGCAACAAAGACCAAGCTGCGCATGCATTCCCGGTTGTCTTTTCCATACCATTCGTTACGCAAGTATCGAAAAAGATCTTATCAAAGGCTATCCTACGGAAGTAATGGCAGGAAAAAATCTGTTAATCTCAATCCAGGTAAGTAATTGGCTCACTTAATTAATGGTATTGTATTCGTTTCTATATAGGGTCACTGGTTTTGGCTAGTTGTATTCCATCATCTTTGCTGACGTCTACTGTGATGGAAGTGACCAACACTGGAAAGAAATTCTCTTACCAAGGCATCTTAGTCGATATTCCATCAGGTGCCATTAGTAAGGGCCTAAAAATTCAAATCGAAGTCGGAATTCTAGCACACGGCCCTTTTAACTATCCTAAACTCATGACCCGTGTTTCACCAGTTTTATGGTTTTGCTGCAGACAGTTTGTTTGTTTCAATAAAAGCGTGAAAATTGTTCTTCCCCACTGCCTTAAGAAAGTCACAACTGTTGGCAATAAGAGTCTGGGCTTGAGCTTTATGAAAGCAAATTATTTCTATGATCATGATTTAGCTGGTTCGTCGTCATTCAATTTCAGACCGCTCGACTATACAGAAAGCATACTAGATTTATCTGAGATGAAAGGAAGTTTGCAAACCACAGATCAAGGTTGTTTCTTTTGTTTAACGGCTAACCAATCGTCACCATTGCTCGTGAAGAAAACCGAATACTGCCTGACTAGAGTTTGCCCTAAGCAGTTGACTTCGAATTCTAAAGTATACTTTTGTGTGTCATACTTTCTAAAGTCCTGCTTGGAGGTTTGTAGTGCATGTGTGCGTGTGTGAGGTTTTGTGTGTGTGTGTAGCTATGGGTAAAACGCATAATATTTGTCTTGCTTGTGCTATAATTATAATATACCAAGAGCTCATATACACGATGTTTTCCAAATTTCAGGACATTGAAAAGCAGTTCCCTTCAAGAGACTTTGAGCGATTGCCAACTCCTTTTCAATTTGTTAACGAGCCTTCTGTTGACCCAAACGTCACGATACAAGTATCTTCAACCGAAAACTGTTTTGCAACTGTTGAGACCACAAGCGAGGTATTATATACAGTACATGTGCTTGTTTTTGTTGAATGATAACTTATAAGGCATTGTTTCTCCTTAATTGGAGGTTCCATTCTCAAGTATGTCCTCTCAAACTTAGTCTTAAAAACAGGCCCCTCTCCGAGACAAAAAGTCCATGCACTTTGCTAGTACAAAAACAAATCAAAATCTTTTCCTTTTCAGATAACAGCTCAGGAAGCTCATTTTTCCAACGATGATGACCCCTCACATCAGCTGAAAAAGGAATGCGGAGCATACCCGCCACGTTTCCAGCTGAGAGTTTGCGAATTACATCCTAAAGATGTAGGTGCTCCTGGACCAGCAACAGCCTGCGTATCTTTCCGAGGGATTGTGCCGCCTATTGATTCTACCTTGGTGTTACCACATAATACACAACAATGTGGGTGACTGTGCACCTGAATATATATATATGGCTAGTTGATATTTACTTCTTTTGCAGGCCCTGTTTCTGTTAAAGCTCATGAAAGTATAAATTTTGCCTCAGGTAATACATTGCATCCACATGCAACCATAATTATGTATCTTTCACATACAACCATCAAAATTGTGTCATGCACGTAGGTACGAAGTATCGTGACTGGTTGGAAAGAAGCTCGGAGTATGTACCATCATCTATTCCAAGAAATTCTTACTATTACCAGCTATTGCAAGAGATACAAGAGTCAGAAGACCTGAAAGGTGAATTATTTATTTTGTTTTTTCAAGCTGATTATATAACTGTAGGGCTTCACCACGATCCGTACTGGATGGATTTGGAAATGGTTATGCCTAAAGTTGCCACAAAATGGAGAGAGATTGGGACACTTTTAATCAATGAAAACGCCCTGGCAATAATCGACGAAGACTATCGTCATGAGTCGTGTACGGAAAAGATAAGAAAAGTTCTGAAAGAATGGAGAGTTTGTGGCGATTTGCCTTATCACTGGTCATCTCTCATCAGAGTTCTTCAAACAGACATTGTTAGCGAGACTAATTTAGCACTTCAACTGTCAAAAGTATATTGTATTGAACTTCCCTACCAGTAACACCTTTAATTTTAATTTTTATATATTGAAAACCATTAGTTTTGTTGTGAGTACTGTAGCATCTTACATATACCGCGGCTTCCAGCTGAATCCAATCATGTGTGGGTGTAGCCTTGATCCCAGGCCGAGTTTTCGCTTTTATAACGGTTAGGCAAACAACTAGGCAGTTGTCTGCGCATGCGTCAGTCATTTGTCAGATTCTGACAAATGGATATTCTCGTTCACTTTTGTGACATCTATATTCATGTACTAGAAGTCAGTTCCCGTTTTATCATTATTGGAATGGTTCCTAGCTGAAGCTTCTCTCTTCTCTGAAGCTTAGAAAACATTATTCTGAAGACTAAACAACAAGGGAAGAGGTATAAAGCTTTGTTAAGGTCAGATATTTTGGTGTGGGCCCTATGCTATCAAGTTTTGTTCATGTTTGGTATTAAAGATCTAGGTAGACTATAGTATCATCATTAATATGGTGGATCAAGTAAAGAGTGTGAGCTAGAGAACTTGGTGCTGCCATCATCAGCTCGTCGACAATGACACTATAACCTGTTTAATACGAGAAATTTAATATGTATAGATCTACACATATTTTGAATGTCTACTTCTCTGTACAGGAGCAATGGCTACTATCCAGCTATCCCAACATTGTTCCTCTTGGCTAACTAACGGACGAGACTGGACAGTTTGAGGTAAGGGTTTAACCGTGTTTGGTTTCTTTAATATTGTCCTATACTTACAGGACTGGAGTATGACCTGCTCGTTCGAGCGTTGCTGGGTAGCTCAGAGGCATCAAGAGAATCTACGTTTTCTCAAGCAAAGTTTAACTGAGTTACGAGTTGGGGCCTAGAATCAGAGAAGTCCAGCAGCCTGCTAAATCATTGAAACGTCACATCTTGAAGTTGCCCTGGGTCACTGTAATCGTGCTGCAGCATAACTGGTAACTCCCCAGGCCCTTGTGAAGCAGCTCCCTATGTGCATCTTTTGTGTACTCCCTCTGTGCATTTTCTGTGTACAAATTTCGATTATTGATTTATTAAATATTTTTGCCGACCACAAATACGATGAAAATTTGACGCATGCGCAGACAACTAGTACCAGGCCTAGTTGTTCGCCAAACCTTTATAAAAGCGAAAACTCGGCCTGGGATAGAGGCTAGTGTGGGTGTTGATTCATTAGAGGTGGAGCTCGTTTAAAGTTGCTACCCGAAACAGGAACTAGCACCTTTTGCAGGAGAAGGTAATAACAAAGAGATACAGTACACTGAGACTTGAAGACCTGCGCTGCAGCAAATCCACACAAGGTTCACATAATATATTATTGCTTTCAGGATTCAGGATTAGATTGAGCTTGATGAGGCACTATATATATACAGTAAAGACATAACATAATTAACATTACCACATTAATTTTTACTCTCTTCAGGAGTGTTGTCAAGGGGAAGAAATTATTTGAGAGGTGAGCCGCCATTATGCACGGTTTGTTATCGATGTTGCAATTGGTTAAGCCGTTTTGCATAGGAAAGTATAATGTAAATTTTAGCACCATCCTTTTATAGGGATGATTGTACTACTTGCACTGAGTGTTGTGTGGTGCTATGTGATACTGCTCCATTGCATGCTCTATATATGCCATGTGATTAATACAGTGTCATTCGTGTTCATAGGGCGATTAATAATATTATGGGATACACTGCTTCTTGAGTTAACAATGGCATTGCAATAGTACTAGCATAAGTATACAGTAGACTCTCGCTATTCCGGCTCTCTGAAGTATGGCCACCTCGATATACCGGCCATTTGGCTTGGCACAGAATGCTAGCTATATGTTTACTGCACAAACTCACCCTGAAGTACGGCCACTCACTATTCCGTTTACCGGCCAGTGCTGGCTGTCCCAAACAAGGTTTCAATGTAATTTTATACGTATATTACGGCCGGATATGACGTTTTGGGTGTGGTTTAGCAAATAAAATTGGATTACACTTAAATAGAGAACAGAATGATTCATTATCCTACATTATCCTCGAGACAAGAACCGCAAAAGTAGTCATTAGATTCAAGGTAAGGTCGTTTTTAAGCCGCGGCTATTTCCTGAGCTGCAGCCACCTCGCTATTCCAGCCAAGCTGCATGGTCCCAAGGGTGACCGGATTAACGAGAGTCTACTGTATACTATATTTTGCGGCTGAATAACTTTGCAACTGAGCCAAATCAGCAGAAAATTTGACCGTTTTTGCAGATCTAACTATATATATTGCGTCTTAGGCATTGTGTGTCATTCCAGTATACCAGTTAGGTTTGTGCGATTTGCAAAGTGATCAACACTCACAAAATTTGCATGATGCTCGCTAGTAATTATTATATGGTATAATTATAGCACTGTCCTATTATATAAGCTCAAGTACTGTTAGGTATACAGGCACATGTATATAGCTTATATAAACTGGATTATTAGCGCTTACTTGATTATAAGCGTATCTTTAATTTAAGCGCATGCTCAACTGCAGGCTTTTATACTCGAATTGAAGCGCTTTTCCATTTATGCGAAGGTTATTAGTGTAATTTTAGAATTGATTCAGCTTGTACAGTGCATGATAGCTATATATAGCTGGTGATATCCATCTGTAAGGACTCTCTGGGCATGCTGTTACCTTGTCTGATCATGCTGAGAGAATGTGAGACATGGATGAGGTTCTTTTATTCCAAGTTCCTGGTCAATATGATAAAATAAATATGAATTTAAATGATTATTTGATGTAAATGAACTGTAAAATGAACTGTAACATAATAGATCCAGTTAGGGTTGCCTGCTTGCCTTGCTTGCTCACTTTCTAGCCAGCTTGTGAGTCAGCCCTCATCACGGAGACATCTGGTTGCTGGGTGGGGCTCAAAATGACTGCATTATAGGCGCATTCTCGAATATAAGCGTATAAAGCTCTGCTATTGACCCTAAAAGCGCATGCGCTAATAATCCAGTTTCTACGATAGTTAACAGCATAGATGTAATATTTAACACATGGCTTTAATGTGGGAGAAACTTATTAAAGCCTCTCATTTCTCTTTACAGAATGGGCACGTGCTCATCAAAAAATAGCACTGATGTTGTGCATGCCGTTGTCTCAGTTCAGGCAAGAAAATCATTTTCCAATAAATCTGTGAAAAAAGCCGATTCATCCTCAATCGCATTCCCCACACCCCCACCTACCCAACAAGTTCCTGATCATCTTGTGGAAAAATCGGACTCATCCTCGAGGACACCCCCGCCTACCCAAAAAGTTCTTGATCATCTTGTGGAAAAATCAGACTCATCCTCGAGGGCATCCCCCACACCCCCGCCTATCCAACAATTTCCTGATCATCCTGTAAAAAAATCAGTCTCATTCTTGAGCGCATCCCCCACACCCCCTACCCAAAAAGTTCCTGATCAACATGTGGAAAAACTTGATTTGTCTGCAAACGCATCTCCCACAACTTTACCTACCCCCTACAACCAGATTCTCAAAGCCAATGAAGACTCTAGTTTGAAAAGAGCGCTGTCTCTACCTGTAGTTAGCAGCCGCCAGCTTGTTTGCTCAGACAATAAAAAGCCGGCTGAACACGTTTTCTCTAAGGAGGACAGTGACATTACACATTCGTATGATGGCAAACTCAGTCCCTTGGTAGTTGATCCCGACCCTATAGAAAACAATCCAAATCATTCGGAGGAAGCTTGTCAGGAGCTAGTATCCGCGCTTGTATCTATTGACGAAGAAGCGAGAGAAAAAGTACAAACAATTCTTACGAATTGGGAAGAGTCGGAAATCATGTCGACCATCAACGATCATGCTCAAAGTGCCTCAAACCAAACAATTGATGGTGACCTTTCCAAGTTAGCGTTGTACTTAACAGATGATCTCGGCTATTCAGATCTCGCGAAAGCGTTCGCCATTTACATTTGGATATGCACCAACATTTCAATAAACAAGAGTATTCGTACGAAGTATGAGACGAAGTACACCGATCATGAATCGTATATCGAAGCCCAACATGTTTTGAAATACGAAAGTTCAAACTATGTCGGGTATTCAATTCTCTTTGTTGAATTGGCCAAATTGGCTGGGATTAGAGCCAAGGTGATCAGAGGGGAGATATCTCATGTACCCACTCCAGCGCTACCAGCCGATGAAGCGAGGAAGTCTACAGCTATTGCTCATACTTGGAATGCGGTGAGTGAAAAGCATATGTGAAGTAGTAGTAGTAATGAATGATACTGTATAATTATACACACGTGTAGCCATGCAATGCAAAGAATTGTATTGTTGTTGTTGTTGGATTATCTCCCTTCGTGCATAATTACATTTCTACATATGCACTAAGTGATGTAGGACCTTATACATGTACTATGTAAGTAATGTACTAAAAAGTCTGCACAATACTTGCAAACTTCACAGATTACCTAATGGTAAAAACTTTCCGCGTTGGTAGGAGCATAATTATTTATTAATCCCCTGCAAGTCGAAAACAGTTTATACAAATTGTTTGCCGATTACATAACCTCCACATCTGAGGCAAGGCCTTATATAGTTCTGCTTGATAACGGTATTTTCACAACATAATCTTCTAAAGATCCATTCTTCACATTTGCATGGATGGGCTCCATGCATGTGGTATGACTTATATGCCAATGTGCTAAATCTTCTTTGGTTTTGCTCGCTTCTATTCAATGAACAAAATCTGCCACAATAAACAAAACTTGTTATGTAGTTATTGCACTATCGATTCTGTAAACTCACCACTTAGGCATCCAGGTGAGCAGACTTATGTAGAATCACACAGACAAACAGACACACTGACCGGCTACTATAACCAGCAGCGCAATTACAGTTTGCAGTTGCCACGGTTGCATGCATGACTATACTCGAAAAATACAACTGTCGCGGATGGTCTGATATATGGTTTTACTCTTTGTGCAGGTAAAATTGGATGAAGTCTGGTTCCCTGTCGACTGTACCTTCGGAGCAAACTATTTTGACAAATCGATGGAGGCCAGGTACAACTACATTCGTCACTTTTTTGCCGCCACCCCCTCCACTTTCATCCTCACCCATTGGCCAAATAAGAAGAAGTGGCAGCTGCTTGAAACTCCTGTCGAACGAGAAGCGCTCGACCCGCTAGTTATTCTCCCCTCGTGTGCAGCTGGTAGAGGAATACGTCCTCTAACTTGGAGACGATCAATCATAGTAAGCGACGAAAATCAGCACTCAACTGTCGTCAAATTAACAGCCCATCCGTCACTGAGAATAGGAGTCAAGCTGCAATACATGAATATGAAAACCTTTAACTATGAGGAGGTCACGAGCAAAAACCTCATCTGTGTTCAGCGGGACGAAGACGCAGTGTGCATCCGTGCAGCACTTCCTTTTAAGGGGTCATACTCACTACTTCTCACAGTAAATAGGGAAAAAAGGAGAGGATCTCGAGTTCCACAAGTGTTTCTTTCTTACAACATATGTGTAACTCATATGAGCAAACCATTACAGCAAATCGGCTACCCCAAGGTTTACCAAATGGCTGCATCAGCATACAATTTCCAACTACTTTTCTGGAACCAGTCCTCTCATGATTATATTTGTGAGAGTGATTCAGAGCAGCTGAATTTGGCATTCAAGGCAAAGAGAAAAATGACTTGTTTGCACTTTCTTGTCCCTGGGAAAACTCAACAAACCAGGCCAAAGGATCACAGCGTTGTGTACTACTACAATACCATGGTTGTTACAGAAACAGATGGTGCTGGCAGTGACCAGGGCCTGCACATGCTCAAAGTGATATTCCCTGCGGAAGGGTGGTGGACCATCTGCTTGAATGGAACGAAAGGCAACCCAAACTTTCAATCACTAGCCCCCTATGTTACACTGCTGAGCTATCAGGTGTACGCTCATCGAGGAGACTCAACCTCCACCTTCCCCTACATCATTTCACCACAGGTGTCTGTCTGCTACTTCGATCCGATATCAAGTGTCTCTGAGTCTATTGATATTCCGTTCACAACCACAAAGCCATTGGAATTCCAAGCGTACCTTATGGAAAATATTCCAAATGCTCCTGAGTTGGAGTCCTATGTTCAGATCAAACAAGCTGAGCTCTCCTCAAACCAGTACAGACTCACAGCCATGTTCCCGAAACCTGGCCAATGGCATGTTCATGTGTTTGCTTGTCCAGAGGAAGATGACGAAGATAACGAGACCGTCCGTGGTTTGTTTTCTCTTCTTGTGAATGTTGAAACGCCTATGCAAGGTGCTGTGTCAGTGGCTCTCAGTTTAACAATTGCAGAAAAGATTCAACTCTACTTTCCAAACAAAGGTTACATCAGTTTCCCTGATATCGGCAAGCCATTGACAATTGACTTTGAATGTGATAAAAACACATCTTTCCAGCATCGAGTGTTTCCAGAAGATCAAGACGAAAAAACTTCAAAAGAGTACAATGGCCTGTCGCTCTTTACGCACTGTACGTACCTCACTCCACTCAACCGACCAGGTCTTCCCTCAAGCTTTCGTCCGATTCTACTGTCACGACGATCAATAACCCAACCAGTACTGCCTACTCACCTGTGTGAAATCATCTCTTATCAATTGCATGCCTCCTTTCCTTGGCCCGGAAAATGGACTGTGAAGGTCTTTGCTCAAGCTCCTGGAAGTTCTGATTACTCACTAGCATTTCACGTTACTATGAAAGTAACCAAGCCCTCGAGAGGAATTTGTTATCCCTTTATCTATGAGGAATTTATTCAGCTTGGCATTCGCATACCAATAGAATCTATCTGCTACAATCCAATCTGTAGTGAATCAACACAATTTGAGCTCCCTTTCATTGCCCCAGATGATCTCCAATATACCTGGAATATTGAAGTTGCCGGTAGTGATAGCTGCTATAAGAAACAAGGCTTTGTCTATATATCCGGGAACGCCCTTGCCGGACCTCCAAACAACCACTTTCAACTGTCGTTTTCAACCCCTGGCATCTGGAGAGCAGTACTCTTTGCCAAAAAATCTACTCCAGAAGACAGCATACCTGAGGAAGACAGCTACAAACCTGTGCTTGAGATTTCCCTTTTGGTCAACACTGTCGACAAAGATGTAGCTTTTCCTGAGATTTACCCAGCCTTCAAAAAATATGGCCTAAGCATTGCAAAAATGAATATTCCTTTTCTCTCTCGTGTGCAAAATAGTGTACAAAACACTTCTACTACAGTGATAGTTTCGCTGTTCAGTTTGGGTCCGGGTAATGTGCAATTTTATTGTCGCGTCAAGTGTGCTGAGAAGACCGAAGAAGAAAATCGGTTGTTGTTGCTGCGTAGTCAGATGTTGGAGGACACATATTCTGGGCTTAATGAAATTCGTGTCGATATATCTGAACCTGGAACATACAAGATACAGCTCGGGGCAAAGTGGAGGGATTGCAAGGAATATAAGTATGAACCTGTGCTCACTCATATCGTTAGCAGTATCTGAGGAACTACACTTTTTTTTTTAGATAGCGACGTATAGGATAGTGTATTGTATTGATTTTCTCTACCAGTAGTACCCTCGTTCATTTGCATTGTAATTTTAGACTACTTTTGATCATTAACCAATGCGTGGGTGTTGATTTATTTGGAGGTGGAGCTCGTTGCTGCCAGAGAACGGGAACCTAATTTGCGGATGGGGGACTGGCCATCACTTGTGGATTGATTTGGGTAGATCGAATTTAAGAACAAAAAATGCAACTGTTGCATGTGTTGCACCTGTTGCAGCCAAGGAAGGGCGGCTGATTTATACTATGGGCGTGGTTTCCAGTCTAGCAACACTGCACTAGCTGTACTGTGCAGCAGGCAAATCCAACCCGTATGCAAAGGCGCTATATATAGCAGCTCGGAGTTTAATACTAACCTAGATTCCTTGCTCTAGACTAGTTAATAATAGAAAGTCAATCTGGCTAGCTATCCCACTAAAATGTGAATCGGATCCTGTGCTCTATGTCAGTATCAGTATCAGAGTTCTCTGCCGGTAATAATGTTTACCATGCAGATAAAGAGTGACTGAACGACGGTGACAACGGATTATAATAATTATAATGCCACAAATCAAACATAATTATTATGCATGTAATTATGACCATAACTGGGTAAATAGATAATAATAGTATACCGTACAGATAGTTTTGGCATTATTCGAAAGTTTGGCATTATTCAGTTAATCACGGATAACTTTCCAGCTGGTGGATGACAGCTTGGACATATCCAAACTTGGCTCTCGAAAGGCAGCTCCTTCAAACCTACACAGGTGTAGTGATACCATCGCCAGCATGAGTCAGCCTCACACCCGACCCACATGCGTTTTCCCTTCTTCGTAAATTTCCCTCCACATTGCTGGCAGTGTTTCTCGTCTTCTGTATATATACAGTAGCACAAAATATTAATGGGCATGGTGACGTGTGCATGAATAAAATGTTGCTGTTGAGAAAACAAATTACTGTGTGCATGCATGTGTGCATGATTTTTACTTTCACGCTTGAAAGCAGAGGTACGTTTGCAAAAGCCATTTTTTAGATGCTGCTGTCTTGACCAAACCACATGATGGGTGGAGTTGGCTGAAAAAACGCTCTATGAAAAAACGCTCTATGAAAAATGCACCTCTCTACAAAATGCATCTCTCTACAAAATTCACCTCTCTAAAAAACGCATCTCTCTACAAAATTCACCTCTCTAAAAAACGCACCTCTGTACAAAACGTCTCTCTGAAAAATGTACCTCTCCAAAAATTGCACCACCTATTTTTTAAAACGCACCTCTAATAAAAAGCAGCACCAAAACGCACTAATGCACAGTGGCGTAGCCAGGATTTTGGGAAGGGCAGGGCTCAAATCAGTTGAGCAGGGCATCACTTTTGCTCAGCAGTCAGCATGCGAATTAGATGGCCCTGCCCACATTTCCATTCAATGACATCCGGCATTCTAGTAACTATACGCATGCAGTACAGTGCAGAATACATGGACAGATCACAGCTGAGTAGGAGTTGATAAAGCACAAAGGGGGGGGGGGCTCTAGCCCCTCAGCCCCCCCTCTGCCTACGCCACTGATGCATGCTGGTGTATAATCATGCATGCATCCTCACATAATTTATATGGACTATGCCGGAAAAGTTACCTGGTATTTTCTTGAGTTTGATGACCGAGTCAACCACTTCAATAGCTGTGATCTGTTGTTCTGCATGCATAATTTATAATAATGCATTCAAGTTCAACATTGACATACTATAATTATTATAGTCCGGTCACCCTATAATGTACATAATGTATGCATGTATGTACATGTATTATTATAATAATTATAGGGACAAGTACAGTGTCGCATGCAGTTTGGCCGCAATAGCAAGGTGGCTGCTTTAACAGCCTGCCACATGCCAATTAATTCGTGCCTAGCGAAACAAAAGGTATAATTATATAGAGAGGTGACCGTAATTCAAAGAGCTGAGAGTCTATACCGAATAGCGCAAAACACATTCTACAAAACGTCCACAAAATGGAACCTCCATTAAAAAATTATTGCTGTTATTTTGCACAATCGTGAAAACCTATAATTTATATAGATGCATGCATGTATAATTATAGCTGGTCCCGGCCGACCTATCTCACTTACCAGGGGAGACTTTTTGCTGCAATTCAAGCATTGGGGGATCCTGATGTGCCCCTTGAGTAATGGATGAAATGGAGGTCTTTTTATCTGCATCATGACGACTGCCCTCAAAATGTTTTTGTAGCTTTCTCGGTTTAATCTTGTGGCAGATTGGAGAAAATGATTGCTTGAGAGCAGCCACAGAATGTTTGTTAATTGGAGTGCTAGTAAAAACTCCTCTTGGTGTTGGCAGAGCTCTCTCTTTTCTCTTCTTTTGAGGATTAAGTAGTGAGGAATGCTCAATAACGTCGGACCGTGTAGTAAACTCAACTTCATCATTGTCCGATGTAATTGGTGTAATCTGTTGAGAGGTGTGTAATTCTGCCTCAGAACTTGAAGGTGATCCATTCAAAGAAAGTGAGAGGTGTGGTCTCGTGCATCGCTTCTTCTTGGGAGACCTACACAACTTGGCAGGAGAATACAATTTTTTCTTCAATGTAACTGCAGCTGTTTGCCTCACATTCCTGCTCTGGTGAGCCTCATGTGCAGGAGTTTGTTGAGAGGAGGATGCAGGAATTTGTTGAGAGGAGGATGCAGGAGTTTGTTTCAGTTCAGAGGAGGCTATATTATATATATAAATGATGACTGCCATAAATTAATTATTTTGAACATACGGCTTTTAGGGGCGGGGGGGATATTGCCTCATTAATTGAATAAAGAGTTATAGCATTTTCCTACATAACCCAATAATTAATTTACCTTTCTCTAGTTTTGCTACTGTGTCGTTGCTGAGAGACGATTTTTGTATCACAAAACTCCGCACGTACACGTTGTTGGGTGACTGTCTTCCTTTTATTCCCGTCTGCACGTAGGGAAGGTTCACTCCAGGTTTGAGGAATAGCTGTGGAACACTTGGTTTGATACTGCCCCTGAACAAATTCGTAAGAGCACTCTTAAATGAGGATGACAGGGACTTTCCCATAGATTCATTGTGCTTCCTCAACTGCCCAATGTTGATTGCAAACTGATGAGAGCTTATATTTCGTACGAAAGTCAACACCTGCATGCATGCAATGCATATACATATAAATTGCATATAATAATTAGTATAAAACTGTTTACAGTATACTCTTGCATGTTATATATAGTTGTTGTTAACTCACAGTGCTGGAAGGCTGCTGTGCAACTGATGAACACAGAACACGCTGGATGTCTTCTTTTGTTAAGTCTACTTGGGCCTCCATAGGTTCCAGCTGATACTTGGTAATGATTGGAACCATTGTGTTTTCGAAGTACTTCCATATCATTTCTTCAGCCTCAGGTTTCAGGACGTTTGCAACAGACAGTATCTGCATGTATTATTATTATTATAGCAAACCAACTATATACACTGTGTATTGTGGGGGTCTATATATATATACATGAATTATAAGCTTATATAATTATATACGCATTTTCACCTTGAAAGTTGCTCCAAGCAACCAAGAGTAAGAAACGAGAAGGCGATGACAGGTGTTATCTGGCATTAGATGCTCAACACGGGTAACAATGTGTTTGAAAAAGTTGTCTGCCTCTGGTGATTTGAAGAATTTCCCCATAGATATTACAACACCTACAGCTTTCCCAGCTTCCTTTGCCATGATTCGTTTCAACTTTCTGTCAGCATCAACATGTCTTGCTGCTTCAATATGTCCACTTTCCTCAAAAGGAACGAGAACAGCCCTAGTGATGTATCTATATAATTATAATTAAGACCTCGTATTATTATAGCCGAAATGTTTGAGGCACTTAAATGTCCTTTACCTATATATATATATATGAAAACTGGGAAAATCATAATACCTTGGATCCATGCTTGATAAAGCTTGCAGGCAGGTAGTATTCATTGATGTGAGAAACGTAGTTTTCGGGGCATCAAAAGAAGTAGTAGTGGCTCTGGTACCTCTATCAAAATGAAAGAGCAGCTTCTCCGATACTTCAGATGGATGAGACGGGTCATCAATAATCATGCCCAATGATGTGAGACTGCCAAACTTGATAGCTTTAACATCTGTGATAGATTTCACCTTGCTGACAGTATCCATTCCAACCAGGGATAAAGCTGCTTCAGCACTCCGTGTTTTGCCTAGCGAGACGTTCCCAACAGCAATAGCAGCTGGCACTTGAATTCCAATATCCTGCAGGAGAGAATAGTGGACTGCAAGGACTTCTGCTCCGATCATGAGAGTGGCTGCTGGAATGTTATGTTGGTACACATTCTCCAAAGCTTCCAACAATGAATGGAATTGTGATGGATCAAGAGATGCCGGGACAGTCGATGCCTCTTTTGAGGTAGGAAGACTATGTTTATGTAGTACACTGTCTGAAACGTAGTCCCCGAGCCAAATGAAGGGACTAGTTTTTGGATCTACTAGATCCCCATCGGCATTCATGTGCACTTGACCGTTGAACACCCAAAGTTCAGAATGTGGTTGCAGACCTACAATCGTTGCCACTTGCTTCGTGTAATGGTGTGGATCTTCAGACTCCGACTTGAGGCAATAGAAATCCTCCAGCTTTTTCATGAGGTAAGCCTCGAGCTGTATATATAATTATGAGCTAATATTAATTATATAGATTGATAGCTTAATCAATAGCTACCATATATATAGATAAAATCCCTCTAAAAAATCCTGCCAAATCATCAGCAAGACGTTACAATCTTATAACCTTTGTGGTAAGGATCGTGATGTATACATAACGCAATCTCATAATGTTATCGCAAAATCGCAAAAATTATCATGCATGCTTATATTTTAATATCGGGATTTGCATGCATGTGTGTAATATATAGTTATACTTACATTGTACATCAAGACACCTAAATATATATCTTTACCTGTGTGTTTGATGCATGAGTGGTGATTGAAGGATTGTGCACAGAAAATCTTAGTGAGTCAATGAGAGATCGTCTGCCACCTTTGGTCCAATCATTGGGAAAATATCCTTCTCTATAATAATTATTATAGTGTAATGATGAATATGCTCTATCTATAAATGTGGATGGTGACATCTATTATCAGTAACAACGTACCCGAGAGTAGTTCCATCACTGAAGGTGACTGTGCATATATATCCAGACAACGGTCCATCCTCATTCTGCACTTCATACGAAAGGTCAATCTTGAAGTTACTCAATGCCTTGAACGATGAGTCCTTGTACACACCAAATCTGTTATTTTTTTCAAAGATATCAATGAAATAGTCAACAGTTTGACTTTCACTGTCTGATTCAGAATCCATGGTGGGCCCTATATATCAAGAACTTGATGAAAATTAACTTGGCTTGCTAAACAGAGTAGACTTGCAGAGGGATTGGCTCGGATTTACAATGTCCTAATAGGTCTAAGTAAGTCTCTATATATATGCCTGCCACATGTTATGGAGGAGCTGCTACAGTGATCTCTATAGTGATTTCTAGCTGCCATGTGCACAAAGTGTAATAAACTTTCTGCACTGCACCCTGTCGACCTTGACTGTACTGTATGTAGAGTGATGATCCACTAGTCTGTGCATGTATAGATACACTATACATATTGATTCTGAAATGGCTGCCAGTAAGCGTCCCAGGTATGACCCAAGTGTTGCAGAAGCCACTGCTAAAGCGAAGGTGTCCCAGGCAAAACAAATGGAGAGTCTTACCACTGAGATTGTTCCAGCTATTGTCACTGCTGCCAAACAGTTACTCGGTAAAGGAAGTAAAGTGTCCACCGAAACGTTTCGGTTGGCACCTAAAGTTGCACAGATACTTCTTGTTGCTGACATCGGACTCCAGAAGTGCATGCAACTGATGTATGTTACGAAGAAGGTGCCTGTGAATGTGCCTAACAGGACTAAGGTTGTGTGTTCACTGATGGATCCTAACTACTGCATCCATGAAGACAGATGCAGAGTGTACATAGACATCATTGAAACTTGTGTGGATGCACCTGTGTTTGACAACACACATACTAGTGACAGCACTCTGAACCACATTCCCAGGTATGTTATAGGGATTGCGTGCATGCATGTTTATAATTAGCCCGTTCCCAGGCCGAGTTTTCATATCAAATTGGCATCGCACTACTATATAATTATGGCAATGAGTTGTTTCCACCGGTACAACTTTAATTTGCCGGTTTTAAATTTCCAAAATAATTATATTTAGTTATAATTATTGTATACTCATGTATGCATGCTGACCCAAATCCAAATATGTATGTGCAGGTTTCTCACTCCTCCCGTTAATAGCTGCATTAATGACAGCTGTCGTATAAGTGGGCATGCAGACTCACTCATAAGTCATCACGACTCAACAGTTGTCACCGTATATTCTCTATCTGGTCCTGAAATTGGTGTCAAGCATGCACTAAAATGTCGAAATTGCAACTACATATATCACTATTCAGCGTATGGTCGGAAAACAAGTATCGGTGAAAAGTTGTACAATCAACCTAGAGATTTGGTTGAGGTTTCGGATGTGATCTATTGCGAGAGGGAATTGTACGAACTTTTCTGCAGCTTGAGGTATATAAGTTATATAATTTATGTGTATATTATAAGAATAACCACACACAGCTTACATTGCTGGGTATCTTTTTCGGGATTCAGCGAATCATACACAGAATTCTCAATGAAATCGTGTAAGCAACAAATGTATATGCAAGCTTGGATGAAAAACAGAAAAGGTATATTTATACTATACTTTATAGTCTTGTCTGCTGCATGTATGATCTGCTGCCTGCTGTGTATTTTTATTACAAAATGCATATTATGATGTTTTCATATACTGCATGTTCATTGAATTTATATATAGGTTCACCTCATGAATTGACACGCAAAGCAGTGTCACAAATGTTCTACAATGGAGAGCTTGAGGATGAAGCAAGAAATGGGCACCTCCGTCCTGATGAAATGATAGTCCACTTGAACAGTGACAAGCTGGAATACATGCAATACATTGTCGAAAAGCAATGCAGCAGTATGTACCAGCATGTCCCTAGAAAAGGGTGCATTGAACGAGGTATGCATGCATAAGAAAATGTTGTTCAATTGACCAGTTGCATAATTATAACAGGTTGTGGCAAGTGTTGGTCCATTGATGGCAACTGGAAACTTTGTTTCCCTCACTGCATGTTTCCTGTCTTGTGTAAAGTTCCTAGTATGCCACTGCTGAACTTTCCAAGTGTATGCGTTAAGCAGCCCAGAGCAAACAGTGCTTTCTGCATTGAACATCACTCGAAAGCGGAATCGCTCAGCTATCCAACAGATGTGAGAGGCTTCCTTGGTTACTGTGGAGCGAAGAAATCAGCTGGTATATATATAGATTGAAGTCCTATATTATATATATATGCACGTGCTCTATTTATTATGCCCGGCATGCATGCAACTTGTATGTATTTATAGACTGTGCAGTGATTCTTCCCAATGAAAATCCGGTACTCACTGATGTCATGGATTCAGTGTCTGTTCAGCAAGAAAATGAGCACATACAGGAAACCATGGAAGTCATCTCTGCCGCTTGCACAGAGGAATCTGACAGTCTATTGAAATCTCAAGGTTTGTTATGTGCATGCATTGATATGCATGTATATATAATACTCTTATTAACTCCATATTTGCAGGAGTACAAGACTTTGCTCGAGAGTTCCCTTCTGTTGCTGTAAGCATCTCTAGTTGTGAAGAAGACAAGAGTGTGATTCAGTGCAGAAAAGATCTAGGGGAGCGAAAAAAGATTCAGCTGTGGAGTAGAGGACATGTATTTCTTGTGCGCCCCTGCGGACATATTGAGTTTTGGAGAACAATCTATCGGTAAGTTCATGCTGCATTGCATAATTATATAATTATACGCATGCTGTTGTGCTTGATGTTATAAATGCATGCAGGTCTGAATCACCCTCTCAAGTATTCTTGATTGTGATTGTCTGGCTCTATCAGACTCTGAAGGACGTACCTCCAGACAAATGGGGAGAGATTATACTTGCTTATGACAATATGTGCCAGCTTGATAGTCTCCGTGCAGCAAAACAACCCCTTGCACTGCCAAAACCATATGACCTAATGTGGCAGAAAATCACCAAGGTATATATAATATATATAATTATCATGACATAATTACATACATGCATGCATGCATGCAGGTTATTGATGATTTGCACATTAAAAATCATGTACGAACAGACTGTCAGACAACTTACCATCCTTCCAAGGTTCGAGAATTGAACCCTCTACTTAACCTCATGACAGCAGAGCAAACATTTGCTTGGATTTCCAGATACAAGCGTATTCTGTGTAGCATGAACAAACTTCATCATCAGTTTTTCTTACACAGAATTGTATACAGGAGAAACAGATATACTGAGTGGTGCATTGACACTGGTAGAAAGGTTCTTCTCCCTGTGAACGTTTCTAAGTAGATATAATAATTATTGCACACGGTAATTAATGCCGGATATAATAATAAATGCAAGCAGTGATAATTATTATTGATGATGTTGACACCACAGTAAAAAATGCGTGCATGCATGACTGAAAGGATGCATGCATGCATGCATGGTATAGCTATATATATACATATCTAATTATGTGTATGACTATAATTATATAAATGAGATATAATTATATAAATGAGATATAATTATATAGCATGCATGCATGCATGTATATTAAATAGCTATAATTATATATAATTATAATTATAGTCTCCACATGCATGCAGTCAGTATTATAGTTCAGAGGGTCCTCCACAGCTTCTATATACATGTACGTATATATATGCCGTCATGCATGCATGTTCTCTCGCAGCACAACCAACTCTCTGCAGTGCATGCATGCATGGGAAAGAAATTATTAACATAACTTGTAATTCAGTATAATGCAACATAATTATTATAATTATGCAACAGAACGTATACATACAGTGCAACATGCAGATGCAACAGATGCAACGGTGCAACAGATGCAACAGGTGCAATTAACGGTGCAACAGGTGCAACGGTGCAACAGATGCAACGGTGCTACAGATGCAACCGTGGAACAGATGCAACAGATGCAACAGATGCAACGGTGCAACAGATGCAACAGATGCAACAGATGCAACGATGCAACAGATGCAACGGTGCAACAGATGCAACGGTGCAACAGATACAGCAGGTGCAACGGTGCAACAGATGCAACAGATGCAACGGTGCAACAGGTGCAACGGTGCAACAGGTGCAACGGTGCAACAGATGCAACGGTGCTACAGATGCAACCGTGGAACAGATGCAACAGATGCAACAGATGCAACGGTGCAACAGATGCAACAGATGCAACAGATGCAACGATGCAACAGATGCAACGGTGCAACAGATGCAACGGTGCAACAGATGCAACGGTGAAACAGATGCAACGGTGCAACAGATGCAGCGGTGCAACAGATGCAACAGATGCAACGGTGCAACAGGTGCAACGGTGCAACAGATGCAACGGTGCTACAGATGCAACCGTGGAACAGATGCAACAGATGCAATGGTGCAACAGATGCAACAGATGCAACAGATGCAACGATGCAACGATGCAACAGATGCAACGGTGCAACAGATACAGCAGGTGCAACGGTGCAACAGATGCAACAGATGCAACAGATGCAACGGTGCAACAGATACAGCAGGTGCAACGGTGCAACAGATGCAACAGATGCAACGGTGCAACGGTGCAACAGATGCAACGGTGCAACAGATGCAACGGTGAAACAGATGCAACGGTGCAACAGATGCAGCGGTGCAACAGATGCAACAGATGCAACGGTGCAACAGATGCAACAGATGCAACGATGCAACAGATCTCACGTGCAACAGATGCAACGGTGCATGCAATGCAAGTGATCATGCGTGGACAGAGGAGGCGCGGTGCAGCTCAGGCAATTAGTAAACAATAATAATATTATCCGCCCACGTCGTATGTTTTTGCTGAGAGTAATCAAAGGCTAATTACTTGAGCTGCACCGCGCTTGTCGGACCTCCTCTGATGCGTGGGCTTAGGCTAAGTCTTAGCCTCGATTCCCGAACGGCTATACGCTCTAAGTAATCGAGGCTACTTAAGTACCTCGATTACCAGGCCGCACTAGCTAGTGGGATGGATAGCCTCGAATCCTTGATTATACAGCCACAGTAATGGCGATCCCATGCAACGTGCTACTGTTGCATTTATGTGCGTACATAATTCGTGTGCCCATATCACGCCATATCTACTGGCCATGCCAGTGAAGGAATTCTAGTGTAGCATTTAATACACTTGCACAATTCATTTCTTATTCTCTGAGGTGCACTGAAGTCTGCTATCTGAAGTCTGCTATCTGCTATCTGCTATCGATACGTGACAACGCTTTCAAAGCTCGCAGGATTCATATAGCCCTAGGTGAGTGCATACCAATGATATCTATGCATTGGTGCAATGTCGGACTGAAAGTATAGCTAGTTAGAGAGTGTCACTGTGTTTATGAGCTGTACCAGCTCTAAATCTAGCTATATAGATGATGGTGATGTGATATAGATATATATGTGATATCTAGCATGCATTGTTTATAATAAGTTTATCTATAAAATAATTATTAATTAAGGCTTAGCTTTGTTTCATTTTGCTTTGATTTTGTTAGCTCTCTGGTAACTATGGATAAGGTGTATAATTGATCCAACCAAGACTGCATGGGCACGGATTTTTTGATTTGATGTGCACAGCATGTGAAAACCTCTGTATAATAATATCTTTCCTGCAGAATGGGTACGTGTGTATCAACAGAGAATGTTGTGCACCCCTCTACTGAAAATGAAATCATCTCGAATATAGAAGCACCTGTGCTAGAAGAAGACTCGTTCTCATCTCGCCCACCTTCCCAGGTCTCTCGCATTTTTTGCACTCAGAATCGAGAATCCCTACTTCCGGCAGTAGATCACCTCGTTGTGGTCGATATAGAGAACCTCGATGAAGATCGACTTGATATTACGGAAGTACCTGTGATAGAACTAGACTCATCCTTTTGTCACCCACCTTCCCAGCACTCTCAGCAGCTTAGAGAACCTATAATTCCATCAGAAGATCACCTCGATACCGGACCTATACAAGATGATGTGAATCATTTAGAAGCAACTTGCCAGGAGACTGCACCCATGCTTGTATCTATCCACAAAGAAGAGAGAGATGAAATACAAGCAATTCTTTTGGAGTGGGAAAGTGAGGGACGACTTCGATCCATCATAAACTATACTCGACATGCCCTGTCAAGAGAAATTCTTGAGAGCCTCACCACATTAGCTAATTACCTAACGGAGAGCACTGCAAGTTATCTAGAAGATCTTGCAGATAAGAGTCCACACTACTCAGTACTTGCAAAAGCTTTTGCCATTTATGCTTGGATATGCTACGAAAGCATGCCTTTTGACACTGAGCTTTGGGAACAGTACCTTTATGAAAAAAAACTGTTCACCGTATCCGAATATTTTGAGGGGATGACAGCCAAAGATGCTTTTACTGCAAAAAAAGCCGTCTGTGTCGGGTATTCTGTTCTCTTTGCTGAATTGGCCACATTGGCTGGGATTAGAGCCGAGGTGATCACAGGGGAGATATCTCATGTTCCCAATCCAGCGCTATCTGCCGATGAAGCGAGAACCTCTACAGCTGTTTCTCATACTTGGAATGTGGTGAGTGAGAAACTACAATTAGTGTTAAAATATACAACTCTGGTAAAACTATTCAACATGTAATGTAAAATCTGTAGTCTAGAGTAGTCTAGGGGTGGGACAGCTTACTTAGAGAACAAATAGTTGGAGAGATGTCAGAGATTTGACCTAAGTTTACTACTGATAGAGAATGAGTGTATGTGAACCAGCATCATTGTGATCCTAAAAGCATTGGTACATAATTATGGTATATCAATTGCTGCATCACTCAGTACAATTGTACATGTACATGCAGGTACAGTCAACAAGGCTGGTGACACCCCATGCATGCACTACTAGCTAAATTATCAGTTGTCTGAATTTAATTATTAATTGATGTGTTGTTCATTTAATAGGTATGCATGCATATATTATATCCTCTGCATGATCTGCATGGTTAAAATGTACTATGGTTGTTTGTTAAGATGCAATTTTTCTTTGTGCAGTTCGATGTGGAAGGCGTCTGGGTCCCCGTCGACTGTACCTTTGGAGCAAACTATCGTGACAAATCGATGAAGTTCCAACCCAACTACACTCGGCACTTTTTTGCCGCCACCCCCTCCACTTTCATCCTCACCCATTGGCCAGATACGAAGGACTGGCAGCTGCTTGAAACCTCTGTCGAACGAGAAGCACTTGACCCGCTAGTTATTCTCCCCTCGTGTGCAGCTGGTAGAGGAACACGTCCTCTAACTTGGAAACGATCAATTGTCGTGAGCGAAGATCAGCACTCAACTGTCATCGAATTAACGGCCAAACCGTCACTGAGAATAGGAGCTAAGCTTCTCTACAAGCAAGGTGGTACCGTGTACGTTGTGATGGACAAGAAACACATCTTAATACAGCGAAACGAAGACGTAGTGTATATCCATGCAGCATTTCCTTGTAAGGGGGTATACTCACTTTTGATCACGATAAATCCAGCGAACACAGGAAAAGGTCAAGTTACACAAGTTTTCCTTTCCTACCACATAATGTGTATGAGCGAAACAAGTCGGGAGATCAGCTACCCCAAGGTGTATCCATTTCCTGCTTCAAAATACAACTTCCGATTTCTTTTCTGGAACCAGTCCCGCCCTGACTGTGTTTGTGAAAGTAATTTCGATCGGCTGAATTTGGCGTTCAAGGCAAACCGTGGAATGACCTTTTCACACTTTCTTATTCGTGGGAAAACTCGAGACTCAAGGCCACAAGATCACAGCGTTGTGTACAACTACAATACGATGGTTGTTACAGAAATAGACACTGCTGACGAGAAACTGAGTCTGCATATGCTCAAAGTAGTGTTCCCTATGAAAGGGTGGTGGACTATCTGCTTGCTTGGAACGACATTCAACCCAGACTTAGAAATTCAACGTGGCTACGTTACATTGATGAGTTATCATGTGTACGCTCATGAACAAGACTCAATTTCCACTTTTCCCCGCATCATCTCACCACAGGTGTCTGCATGCTGCTTCGATTTGATATCCAGTGTCTCTGAATCGATTGACATTCTATTTACAACCACAAAGCCATTGGTGGAATTCCAAGCGTACCTTATGGAAAAGAAGCCAAATGCTCCTGAGCTGGAATCTTACGTCCGGGTTGAGCTTGTCTCACTCGATGCAAACCAGTACAAGCTCATAGCCATGTTCCCAAAACCTGGCCATTGGTATGTTCATGTGTTTGGTCGTCCAGAGGAAGAATTTCTTCCAGAGGAAGTTGAGGAAGATTGTTCAGAAGCAGTTGAAGCAGATCGTCCAGAGGCAGTTGAGGAAAATCGCCCAGAGGCAGTTGAGGAAAATCGTCCAGAAGCAGTTGAGGAAGACCGTCCAGAAGAAGTTGAGGAAGATCGTCCAGAGGCAGTTGAGGAAGATCTTTCACAGGAAAATCCTCCAGATGAAGATGATCCAGATAAGCCCCGCAAAATCCCTGGAGACAACCCCCACTGTGGGTTGTTTTCTCTTCTTGTGAATGTTAAAACACCTATGCAAGGTGCTCTGTCAGTCATTCGCAGCTCCAATCAAGTCAGTTTTCAAAACAAAGAATACATCACTTTTCCTGATAACGGCAAGCCACTGAGGATTGACTTCGATTCCGATAAAGATGCACCTTTCCGGCACCGAGTTATTCCAGAAGATCGAGACGAAAATATATTGAAAGAATACGAAGGCCTGTCACTTTTGGAGCACTGTACATACCTCGCCCCTCTCAGGCCAGCAGAAGCATCTATTCCCCTCTCAATTGTGCGTCCGATTTTACGGTCACTCCGATCAGTAACCCAACAAGTGCTGCCCTACCATCAGCTCAAAGGCACCACCTCTACGTACCGTGTGTATGCTTCCTTTCCTTGGCCTGGGATTTGGAATGTGGCGGTTTTTGCTCCAACTCCTGGCAGTGCTGATTACTCATTGGCCTTTCACGTTACTGTGGAAGTAACCAAGCCATCGAGAGGAGTTTGCTATCCCTTCATCTATGAGGAATTTATTCAGCTTGGCATGCGCATACCGATAGAATCTATCTGCTACAATCCCATCTCCACTGAATCAGCAGATTTTGAACTCCCTTTCAATGCCCCAGATGATATTCAATTTACCTGGAATATTGAAGTTGCCGGTAGTGATAACTGCTATAAGAAACAAGGCTTTGTCCATCAGCTTGGAAACAGATCTTCAAGCCACATCTTTCGACTGTCGTTTTCAACCCCTGGCATCTGGAGAGCAGTACTCTTTGCCAAAAAGTTTACTACACCTGAGGAAGACATCTACAAACATATCCTCGAGATCTCTCTTTTGGTCAACACGGTTGACAGAGATGTAGCTTTTCCTGAGATCTTCCCAGCCTTCAAGAAGTACGGCTTAAGTATTGCAAGAGTGGATCTTCCTTTTCTCTCTCGTGTACAAGATACTCCCATTACAGTCGTACTTCCGCTGTATTGTCAGGATTATGTGAAATTTTTTCATCGATTCGATTGTGCTGAAAAGACCGAAGAAAAAAAGATGTTGCTGCCGCAGACTCAGATGTTACAGTATCCAGATCTAGAATCTGCACGTTATGAAATTCGTATTGAGATCGCTGAACCTGGAACATACAAGATACAGCTCGGGGCACAATGGATGGACTGTGAAGAAAACGACTACGAACCTGTGCTCACGCATGTCATTACCTGCACCACTGAGAACTGAGAACTGAGAACTGGACGCTATTAATTTAAGTGTATGTTTAATTGTAGATCTTGATAGTTAATTTTTTGCACTGTTGTACAATTCAAATTACTTACAACGCAAATTTAATACACGACATTGTGCTGCAAGATTTATGGTCCTCACTGTGTGGTGTGACTGCATAAAATTAGTCTGGTATTGGTTAACTAATACATAAATGAAATATACAATGGCCGGAGGGACTTTTTGCTAATGAAACGCAACCCATACGGCATCATATAAAACCACATGGCCACATGGCATGGCATTTAGCCATAGAATAAATCTTGGTTACATTATATTTAGACGCCTTCTTGAGGTCGAGGATCGTGACTGCAGTGGTCAAGAGTTGTATGATCATGGAAGACAGGTTGTTGGTTGGACTGGGTCAGAACTGCACTCAAGAACAAAGACAGTTGGTCAGCCATTCAGTTTTTAATAGTAGTCCTAGCTAGCTATATTAAAAGGATCCACTATAAACATCCACTAAATGTAGACTACCAGTGTTGTTGAAGGCTTTGCTATTGCTTGCCCATATTACTTTGGAAACGTGATACCACATGATAATATATTAATATTAGACGTATAAATTATTGCACACACAGACTATTGTGTATTTTGAGGAGCTAAAGAACTCTCCAAATGGTTGGAAGATGTGTGCTGAAGACTTCACACAGAAATTGCACAGGTAGCAAAATGTATGAGGGAAAACCCCTCCCCAGAATTCCCTTTTTGACATGCCCCTCTCCTACAGTGATGATCATGTTCGGTTCTTTTGCCTCCAAATGATTGAGTCCCATGTGAAGACTGGCCACGCCTCCAGCAGTGACGATGACATACTGGCTCTAAGGAAGGTGTTGTTATTGTGGATGCAGGACCATCAGAGGGTGAGAGATGGGTGGCGGAGTGGTGCTTGTATAGCCTTTTGTATATGGTCAGACAACCATTTGTGGAATGTTCAACTGTACCTACCCAGGGTGTCATACAAGGGGGGGAAAGGGGAGATATCCCCCCTAGCTCCAATCCCCCCCCCCCCTTTCAATTATGACTGAGTGTCCATAGCTGGGTATTGAAATAACAGTTGACCTTTTTTTAGCAACATTTTCTGGTTACTTTCTCATTTCCCCCCTCTACTTCAAAATCCTGTGACACCCTGCCTACCGCAATCACTTTTATCCTCCCTATTATGGCATTTTGTTTGTGGGTTTGTGATACATAGTAACCATGCAGCCTTGTAAATGACAACGTAGAAATTAATATACTTTTTTCGTACAGATATTTCGAGAAGATGCTCGTTTTCTAAAGAGCAAAATTGCACAGATTTTTGCGCTGACTTTTATAGTGGACTATCCTTTGAAGGTAAACTGTCCCTTTATATATATAATTATGTATGTACTTCTTTAACCCTCTTTCACACCCACTCAGTGGCCGACATTTTTCTCGGACCTTCTGGAGATTGTTGAGAGTGGGGATGTGTGGAGTGTGGAGCTCTATCTCCGAATCTTGCTTGCTATAGACAGCGAGGTGGTGGACAGGCAAATAGTGCACACACAAGAGGTGGGAATGCATGGAGAGGTTTGATCTAATTCTCACATAATTATACTTATATATACAGTGCTGGATTTAGAATTGAAAGGACATAATGTCCTACCATATACTCTGATGGCCTGACATATAGCTGTGGAGCCATCCATCAAAATGCTTAAAAGTTTTTTCCTTGAGTGACTCAACAAGTTGGTTCTTCTATGCTGCTTGGCACAGTCATTTCTTCTGTTTTCACCTTTCAAAAGTAGCAATACTAACTAGATGCCTGCTCCTTCTAGCCTTCAGAGCTATCAGAACTAGAACTAGTACAAGACTTAAAGAACAGAGCTACAGAACAGCACTAAAATATTGACCGGCCAATTTGTCAGAGCACATGGCAAATTGACCGGTCACGTGCACTAAATGGTCGGTAAAGGGCCGACTGCCGACCGTTATAATAAGGATTGATATATACAGTAGACTCTCGTTAATCCGGTCACCCTTGGGACCATGCAGTTTGGCCGGAATAGCGAGGTGGCTGTATCTCAGGAAATAGCCGCGGCTTAAAAACGACTTTACCTCGAATCTAATGACTACTTTTGCGGTTCTTGTCTCGAGGATAATGAATTATTCTGTTCTCTGTTCTCTATTTAAGTGTAATCCAATTTTATTTGCTAAACCACACCCAAAACGTCATATCCGGCTGTAATATACGCATAAAATTACATTGAAAACCTTGTTTGGGACAGCCAGCACTGGCCGGTAAACGGAATAGCGAGTGGCCGTACTTCAGGGTGAGTTTTGTGCAGTAAACATATAGCTAGCATTCCGTGCCAAACCAAATGGCCGGTATATCGAGGTGGCCGTATTTCTGAGAGCCGGAATAGCGAGAGTCTACTGTACCTGTATCTGCTCCTTGGTTAATTTCGTATATGTAGCTCAATGTATTCCCCATTTCCCCCTGCTGTATGACACCCTGCTTATAGTTGTCATAGTTATGAAGATATTGATTCTATAGGCTCCGGAAGATTGTGGCAGTATGCAATGTAGTCGTAGCAATTAACGGGCACCCTCTTTAATCTTGTTCATCTCCTCCCTCCCAGGAGAATGCTCGTAACACAGACATCAAGGACCATATGAGAGCTCATTGTGTGCTGGGGCTTGTGGAGTCATGGCTGCAGATCATGGTAAGCAATTGAATGTAAGGGCCACTGGAACGCTAGCTGCAAGAGTGAGAAGAGAGCTGCAAGGCTCTACAGATGCAGCAGCCATTAATTTTAGACTTTGCGCTTTTAGCATCAATTTTATAGCATCAATCATGGTCGATCATTTACCACTATTCGAGTTTGTGATTACAGATTAGCCTGCATGCAGCAAAATTAATGCAAAAAATATCAGTGCTATGTGTATTAATTAGCAACAGCTAGTGTTAACGCATCCACCGAGGCATCAGCACCCGCAGTGCTTTTATTTTAATAGTGGTAGATTTTGATTTGTTGGCTGCTAGCTACACGCGGTCTTTATTCGAGGTATGTATTTACAGCTGAAGTGATCCTGTACCAGGAACAATGGAACAGGGTCACTAAAGTAGAAAGCTAAAATTATGATTGCGGTTGTTGCTTCTTTGCTTCTTTGCTTATTCTAGCCCAGAGTATACCAGGAGCCATAAAAACTCCAGGCTCTGCTGAATTTGCTGTGATCCTAGTCCATGATCCTAGTCCACAATGAATGTCTCATACATTACAAATACTCAGTTCTCAAAAGTTTTATCATTCCTTTACATGTAGCTCCTGTTACTTGCTGCTTAGCCAGTGCGTAAAACTTTTTGATTGCTATAGGTCTTGATTATTCGTGTCAACAGCCGAGGGTTGGCACGTTAGTGCTCTAGTTCTTAATTTGTTTTTGTGCTCTCTCGATCCATTTCAGACTGTGTTTGAGGAGAAGGACCATGGAGTGGTGTGTCTAGCTCTCGAGGTGGCGGGTGCTTACGTCAGCTGGGTGGATGTCAACCTCATTGCCAACGACAGGTGCATCAGGTGAGTTATTGCTTCAGGCAGCTCAGAGGTTTAGGAGAGATAAAACAAGTATTTGTAAACAGCTAGGTTGGGAATGGCAGTACCCAAAAAATGCTATCAATGTCATGCCTTCATAGCAAATGGTCTAGCGAACTATGTGCCAAATTGATTGTTGTTATTTAACGGCTCTATATGATACATTTACCGTATTCTACCGAGAATACACCCACCCTAATTGCATGCTACGCAGCAGCTATATAGGTGGGATGGGCTAAATTTCGAAAACAATAGTTTTATCTTGAAATTACACCCACCCAGGGTGTTTGCCTCAAAAATTTCCCCACTCATTAAGAAACTAAGTATGTTCTCTGACTCCTGAGGCATGCCAGCGCTTGAACTACAATGAATACAACAATTGTAATGCATGGGTAAAGATATAAGAGTTTGCCTCAGAAGGTTGTTTCTAGAGAGACCTCTCAGAGTCTGCATCAGAGAATTAAAATTGTTCTTGTTTCTTATACATGTACTTGCAAACAGTTATTGGAGAAACGATATCTAGCTACTAGTTATCTAGCTATATTCAGAGCTAACAAGCAAACCTTTTCTTGACAACTGCTCGCTGATAAAATTGCATCACTTCCTGGTGGGCGTGTTCTTGAAGCAGATTAGCCTATGGAGGAAAATTCATTCAAAAGCGAGGGGTGGGCATATTTTCCGCAGTATACGGTATATTCTGTCTGTCTAAATATGACCACTAATATTATATTTAGTCTTTTCTTGGCAGCTTGCTGTTGAAGTACTTGTCAGTGAGCACCCTACGGGAAAGCGCTGTGGATACTCTTCATGAAATCATCAGTAAAGGTGTTGAGAGTGTGTGAGGGGGGCGGGTGTTGAGAGTGTGTGAGGGGGTGGGTGTTGGGAGTGTGTGAGGGGGCGGGTGTTGAGAGTGTGTGAGGGGGGCGGGTGTTGACATGATTAACATATAGGTACACATAGTACTTATATATGTAGGTCACTCAGTATAGTATACAGCCAAGTCAACAAACAAATAATAGACTTAGTTATTACATGGCTATGAGTATCACAAGTAGTTTATTACCCGAGGTGTGCGTGGACGGCCACGCATACCTCGGGTAATAAACTACTTGTTAGTCCGTTGGTCTGTTTGTTTGTCTGTCTGTTTTAAATTCGTGAGCCTGCTCACCTGGATGCCGCATCACTTCGTTTACAGCATGGATAGCCTTCACACAACAAGTAATGGTGGCAGATGTTGGTGTTACTTTGTTGTCAAATAAAAGCGAGCAAAAGCTAAGCAGCTTGAACTTGCATGTTGGCTGCATGGCTAGCTAACTACACGCGGCCTTTATTCGAGGTGCGCATTTTCAGCTGAAGTTATCCTTTTACCAGAAACAATGGAACAGGGTCCCTAAAGTAGAAAGTTAGAATTGTGGTTGGTTGCTTCTTTATACACGTAGCTCCAGAATATACATTATACATATGGGAGCCATAATACTTCAGGGATGTGATTCTAGTCCATGCATGCACAGTGTGTTTAAAACTCAACATGCCTTTAATTTTATTGCTCCTGTTACTTTGCTGCATGCTTACTAGCCAGCTTCCGTGCTCACACATACAATTTATTCCTCAGATTTTTATAGATTCATGTCTATAGCCGAGGGTTAGCACTTCGGTGCTCTAGTTGGCCCCTGTTCTCTTCTTTCAAGATGTACCTGCATGGACATACATGTACACAGATTATAATACATGTTCACATGTATGTTCAATGCATACTGTTAATTTAAAGTATTGACCTTTGTTTTACCTCCATTTTAGGTATGGATCCCCCAGCCAAGATCAAGCTGGTGGAGTCACTTTGCAAGATCTTAGAGTCTGTCGGAGTTTTGGGAACCAGTTCCAATCAGGTTTGCCTTTGGTCACACTGCTAGTGCATTTGTTTAAAAATCCATAACTCGCGATCATGAACCATGTATTGAAAACACATGTAACAAGTTCCACAGTAGAACCTGACTTGTCGCATCACATGCATCACCATCATTGCCTAGCAACCAACCACCACCCCACAATTAACAAAATTTCACAATTATGTACACAACAACATTGTATGATGTTACAAAGTGACTGAACACTATAAATATAAGTGTTCTCAATTCTCACAGTGACATAGCTCAATCAGGATCTGCAGAAACTTATCTGTGAGGTCCTATCGGCAGACGCCCTTTTCCTAGGAAATATTTTCTTCACCTACACACAGGTTTACAAGTTCAATAGTGGCTCATGATGTACACTGCTGTACTAACTAGCCTAAACAAACCAGTCTTATACTGAAACTATCAAGACTACAAACGCTACTCTATAGTTACTTACCAGGTCCAGGAACATGGTTCACCTCGAGTGCTTCTTTCTCACGATTTTCAGGCTCTTTCTTTTTAGCTTGACCTCTGAAAGGAAGCTTCCTACCTAGCTATGATCCCAGTCACTGTCCTCTCACTCAACAAGGCCATAAGCATCGATATTCTCACTGTCTAGCTTCCCTAGAAAACCTCCCTGAGGTTGTACTATACGAATATCTTATAGCAATTATTAACGCAATTATTAAACGGTCACTTTTCTTTCGACGATAATGATCGAACTGTACAATATTAGAAAATACCTGAAAGAGCAGCTTAATGCGCATGTGCTGGTACCTGCAGTGTGCGCATAGCTCCAACACAGCGTGCACAATGATTTTTGAACTTTAATCAGCAGCCAAGCCGACTATAAAGTGAGAAAAGGATTAACTCAGAACAGTTATAATCATGTTATACATGACAGTATAATTATAGAAACTAACAGGCTATACTCAGAGGACAAAGAAGGACAAGGGTATACAAACATGAACTGAACATTAATTTTATTGAATCTGCACGAATCTCAGTATTTCACTGCACAAATATCTAAATAATTTCGAGAGGTGTGTCTTCATCGCTTGTGTCCTGACTGGCACAAATCCTTAACTCGATATCGTCTGTAGTCGGCTGAGGGAGTTGCTTGCAGAACTACGGTGGGTTGTTGAACTGACAGCAAGTACTGTTACTCCCACATCCCTGACCATCCCAGACTGATCATCAGGGTAGAAGATAAAACTGTATGATTGTCGACTTCCAGTTTCACAGAAGTAGTCTTTGACCGATGAATGGAGGTACAACTCCGGTGTAAGTGAGGCCAGGTCTCGTGCAGGGACATACAGAACGATCCAATATAGTTTCATCGACTGCATTAGCAAATGTCCAGATGTGCTGACGAGGCGACTGTCCATGGGTTAAGCTCACACCATCAACATAAACATCATCAATAGTTAATAATCTGTTGACGAAATACGGTTAGTTTGCAAGTCCACAAATTAAAATCCATGACTAGAAGCCTTTAGAAACTCTTACTTGTACTTCATTGATCCTTGAGCAGCTGTAGCAGTCTACACACACACACACACACACACACACACACACCACTACCATATACCTCGCTTGCGCATCGAGGCATAATTTAGTCTTGATCTCAGGCCGCACTTCCCACTTCACTTAGGGAAGTGGGCCTGGTATCGACTGCTTGCGCATGCGCTAATATCCCCCTGGTATCTGGGGGCTTTGGATAACATCGTATATGCTCAGTAAAACTATGACATCACAACGAACGGAAGTGGATTGAAGGAAGTAGATAGAAAGTTCGATTGAAGGTTTTTAGCCCATCGGATAGCATTATCTGATAGCTACCCTTAGCCTGCTATGTTAACAAAAGACTCACAGCCTGCAACAGTGTGGATGACGATCGTCTGAACGGAGTGAAAGCTGACAAGAGCCTATATGGACAGGCCACGCCCATTTAACACTGACTTTGGTGAAAGTCTACTATACTACTGCTACTGATTCTATCAGAAGAAAATAGCTGTACAACAAACCTACACAGCTCTGTCTCTAGCTAGCTAGCTATATAGCTCTGTGTATGACTTTTAGGATATTTTCTCAGATGAATCCAGTATTATAGGAAATTTTACGGGAAAAAATATCCAATAATTTTGCGCATGCGCAAGCAGTCGATAGCAGGCCTTCTTTTCTATGAAGGCCGATGAAGGATACTTGACTGAGCCACATCTCATTTTGAAGATGTACATAAATATTTTAACAACTGATACTTCGCGAACTAACAGTCTGTATATACTACTAAGTGGACAAATTAGGACAAGCGTACTAACATGAACTAATCGTTTGTAACATTTATTGAGCCTGTACAAATCTGATTTTCACTGTACAAAGATATCAACAATTTCAAGAGGCGTGTCTTCATCGCTTATGTTTTGATTGGCACAAATCCTTAACTCGATATCGTCTGTAGTTGGCTGAGGGAGTTGCTTGCAGAACCATGGTGGATTGTTGAACTGACAGCAAGTACTGGCACTCCCACACCCCTGACCATCCCAGACTGGATCATCAGGGTGCAAGATATAACTGTATGCTTGTCGACTTCCAGTTTCACAGAAGTAGTTTTGACCAATGAAGAGAGGTACAGCTCCAGTGTAGTTGCGGTCAGGTCTTATGCAGGGACATACAGAAAGATCTGATTTAGTTTCATCGTTTGCATTAGCAAATGTCCAGATGTGCTGACGAGGCGACTGTCCATGGGTTAGGCTCACACCATCAACGTAAACATCATCAATAGTTACAGTTGTGTTGACAAAACGGTGCAAAAGCATCTGGAGACTTGTCTTGATAGCCAATCACTCTCCCACAAACTCGAGAGTACTCCACTCCATAAGTTGGATAGGTAGTAGACACACATCCTGCTGGTCCAGGTCTGCCACAAGTACGCATTGGTGGTGTTGTCCTGTTCACCAGTCTGAATCCATCTGGGCAGTTTTGGTTGGAGTCAATCATGTCAAGGTTGGCTACCCTCATCCATCCTCCTGTAGTGCTGCAGCTACAGCTTGTTCGGTCCATGTCACAGTAGACCTGAACCGGAGAGCTAGTACTGTTGGTTGCAATCCAGTATTCTCCAGATGGTTGGTATTGAGGGATGTCACTGCAAGAGCTGACTGGATAACTTATAGTACCCAATTGTAGTGTTGCTATTATGTTTCGATCAACTTGGAAGATAACTTGAATCTTTTGGTTCAAGTCGTTCAGTTGAGCCTGAAACGTTCGGTTTGAGTTGTTTAGCTGAGCTTGTAACATTAGAATCTGTTGGTTCAAGTGTATTGGAGCATAACTCCCTCCTACCAAAGCCACTATCAGAGAAAGGACAGCCATCACTAGAGCCAAAGTAGTGACAATAGCATAGCACTTCACTCACACATTACTCACTTTGACCAACACTTCTTTGCCTGCTTCCTTGTTATCTTGTGTGAGAGTGCTACCTACCACTACTGGCTCATAAGTAGTATAATCTTCTCTGCTGTTCAAAACATACGCAGGATTACTGTGATTGTAGATGACCTCGTCTTCGTCCATTATGTGCGGAAGGCTCTAATCAAAGTTGGATAGTGTATAATGCTTTGATAGAGCTGCGTAGCTAACGAACTAAGTGTGATTCCTCAGACATATACGGTCTGACATTAATGGTGCGTGAAAGTATCTGAACTTTGTTACAGTCAATAAGGTTCCCGTAGAATGTATGACACCCAGGGATCGAGATAACGATAATATTATTCGTAGAACAACTTCACGTCTAATTTACGACAACTGGAGACAGCAAACAGCGATTGCCGAAATACCGTAGGAGTATTAATTAACCCGAGACACATGGGTGGCCACAGGTTATAGTAGTCAGTTGGTTAGTTTGTCTGCAAGGACTAATATACAAGTAAGCAAGCTGGTTAGCATACGTCAATCCATCACAACATCATCAGCTACAATTGTAGTGCATGTGCACAATCATGCATCACAACATTACATTTAATGCTTTTGATGCCAGATACGCATTGTACCTGAATTCAAACACTACTGAATTTATTAAGTGGCCCTGTGTGCAAAATGAGTATACATGTATCATTATGCCTCGAGGCGTAGCCGCACGAGGGATACGGTAAAGCTGACTGTGTGTGTGTCTGTGTGTCTGTGTATCTGTGTGTCTGTGTGTCTGTGTGTCTGTTCCAGCTGTAACTGCTCAACGGTTGCAATGCGACGAAAACTAACAGCTTCTATAGGCTTCTAGCCACGTTCTCTTGGATTTTGATTCGTGGATTAGCAAACTAAAGCTTCTTTCTCGAGTTATGGCTAGTTTGACTCACATTGAAGGCTGTTGCAGTCTCTTCAGAATCTTTCATAGCATCATCTGTCCGCACATACTTTCTATTCAACATATGAGTTAGCCTTGCACTAAAGCGCTAGCTTTTTGTTAGCTACAAGACTCAGAAAATATCTGTTAAAACAGCTAGCTAGCAGTAGCCATTGATCTGTTTGGACACACCCTTTATTATTCCTGTGGATGTAATGCGCATGCGCGCTCATTCCCCACGTGTGAGAAACCAAGATCCAGATCCAGATCCTCCTGGCAGAATCATCTTTGTCTTGAGGGCCTGGTAAGCCACAAAACACTACCATATAACAATATAGATAACAATATGCATGTACACAGGTCTGATATTATATACACTGAACTACAGATCCTGGAAGAATCAATTTTCTTCTTTCTTGAGGTCCTGGTAAGCCACATAATACAATAAATAACAACAATAGATGCATGTAAATAAGTCTTTTCTTCTCAGTGACTTTATATAGGTAAGCTAACTTTAATATAAAATTCATTATAGAAACTAATATAACACTCTAATACTTTTGAGCGAAAGCAAAAACATGGCGAGAGGCATTAGCACAGCGCCAGCTTAAACACTAGTTTTCAAAATGTGGTAAAACACTTTTGTTAATTAGTATAAATAATAATTTACTGTATCGTATGTCGAGAGCATCATTTTCACCTCCAACAACAACTACAAAACTTGTCAAAATTATTTGCATAGTTTACACTTAACTTCGGTGTTTACGTGATTTAGAATCCCTCAGGCACTTGTGTAGTACCTTTGGGATTCTAAATCCCGTAGACACCTCCTAAACAGTGTCTAACTATTATATAGATTCCATGGATGGCGTTGTAACGCACGGGCAGGTATGGCTTTCACTTGTTTTGATACTTTTTGTGCTATCTCTGGCCAATCCTGTAGCAATTTTCACATTGCAAATGTTTTGTGGGACTTGTGTACATGCAGTTCTAGATTCAGTGACGTAGTAAAGTTCTAGCTCCCCCTCTGCATTCAAGCACACAGTAATATGTAGCTACTGCATGCCTATAGCCTCACAAAGTGCCAACACTTATAAAGATGGATGCACGGCTCTGTTACCCCCCCCCCCACACTCACACACACACAGGAAGAGGAGGATCCAGACTTCCAAGGCAAGCTGTCCAAGTTTGTCAACGGTATGGGCTGTGCTCTAGTCACCTCCTGGAACAAGTGAGCCACAGTAGCATAGTTATTATGCCTGCTCCCCTTGAGCTGCATGGCTCCTTTTTTCGTGAGCTAGAAATTAGTGTTGATAGCTTAGTTTGGAATGTTGTTATCTATACAGTTTTGTTATAGACATGAGTGTAGTTCACGTATACTGCAATGCTATTGCCTCCATTGCTCTTTTGCATGTCTTGCATACTAATAGTGCTTGTCACTATACAGACTGTTGAAAGCTGAGGATGAGGCTAATGCGAGAGAAGCTCTGATTGCCATAGACAGAAAACTGCCCTATCTTCACAGGTGAGCATGGTCCCTGTTATCCTGTTCCAACTCTTCATTACATGTACGCTTGTAACTTACTTACTTACCCCTCACCTTTGGTCAGCAAATACCTGCGTAGGAGCCTATAGGTCCCTGCGTTCTTTTAGGCAGCTTTTCACTCAGACTAATTATAGCATACATGTATGGGCATTGTGTTTATCCCCCGTCATGTTGTAGATCATCATATGTGTGTGTGTTTTGCCAGGTTCTTGTCAGATGAAGACGATGGAGTGTCTGAAACCGTCATTGAGTTTGCTGTTCAGTACATCGGAGTGCTGAAGGTGGGCTTGTGTTTTCTTAATGAATCGCTTGTATTCCCGGCTTGTATATTCCCTTATTGACGCAAAAGGCTCTACGTTGTGTGGGAATGGAAACGGGAATTTGGCTTCAGGACATTCATTTTCTGTGTATGCAAGCAAGCACACATTAGTACCTTAATTGTCAACAATACATTGAGTGTTAATTTCTGTTGATTACTGTAAATTTCAAGTAATTCCATTAAAATTGAAACACCGTGCACGTACGGTAATATTTTTCTTGACAAGAGACCATGCATAGATATAATTATTATACATGTGTGAAAATTATGTCATGGAATGGTTCTAAATACTGTAATTCCTTCCTCCCCCTAGCAACGCTCAAACCTGTCAGACAATGACAGGCTGCAGCTGCAGTCTCTCCTCAGGGCAGTAGTCAACAAACTCAAGTACGATGAAGACTACAACTTTGACAGTGAGGTGAGCCAATTACTAGAGCCTATGAGCAGTTTGGTTAACAACCCAGATTGTGTTAGATATAGGAGAACAACGAAGTATGCGTTTAGTAGCAAAATAAACCTTGCCCACATTGCTAGCTTGAAACACAATCATGCTATATATGGAGTCTTTGGGATTATATATCTTATTTGCTGTATTAAAGAAGAGGTGACTTGGTTACATGCATAAGGGTGATCACAAATTTCTTACATACACTACATCCGTGCACAATGTACATGTATGTATCCCTGTTATAGGAATGGTACAAGTATCTTCCTTAAGCAATCTATAGTTACTGGGAACTATGAAATATAGTTCAAAAACACACTGCCCTTATTTAAATATTATGACGTGCAGCTGTGTGCTGTTTTCCCTTTCCTTGTTGTGCAGGGTGAGGAGGAGATCATGTTCATTGATTACAGGAAACAACTCAAAGTTCTCTTTGACAACATCGCACAATTGGTGAGGTTTTGAGTTTGGGGTCAATGGGATCAATACTTATTCGGGTTGAACTTACACTAGCCTCGAATCCAGGCCGATTAAAATACGGCCTGGTATATATTGCATGTGTAATTAATCATAGGCGTGGTCCATACACGCCCATGTACTATCTACTATGTATATGAAGCTTTGCATGTAGCCTAGCTAGCTAGCTGTGGCCCTCTATGGTAATTGTCGAGAAGGCTTGCACACTAGTCTGAAACCAGAAGAGGCTCTCATCTACCTCTATAATGGTTGGATGGTCGTGTGATGTTTTGAACTTGGTTTCTATACAAATGAGAGCTTCTTCTGGCTTCAGACTAGATGCAAGCCTTCTCGACAACACCATAGAGAGCCACAGCCAGCTAGCAAGCCTTCTCGACAACGCAATAGAGAGCATAAGCCACAATTTCACAGGAGACAGGTATTTATTAAAATTAATACGGAAAGAAACTAGTAAACAAACTAGTTTACGGTATAATTACAAAGGTTTACTATAAAGTATAACGAGTTACCCAGATTCTGAGTAACTCAGTTCGCGCATGTGCACTATCACCCATGCAATAGAGACCAGGCCGTATTTTAATCGGCCTGGTCTCGAGGCTAAACTTACACTAGCACTGGTCAATGCAGTATAGGCACCAGCCTACATCTTGAAGCTTACATGTACGCACATGTATACCCACTATAATTATAGTACTACTATACATATCCTACATAGTCACTTGGTGTACACTGCAATTAGGGCCCTCCTTATTGGCATAATTATAGGACCAAGCATAGCGGTATATACATGTAGTATAATTATAAGATATAGCTACAGGTAGGTATTCATTACGTGTCTCCTTCTCCCCCAGGACCCGTATATGGTATTGCAGTCAACTGACGCTATGCTCTCGTCTGTACTGTCCAACATGACCTCTGAACCCTTCATGAACATAGAGTTGGTGCTCCGAGTGTTCCACATGATAGGAGAGGTGATCGCTTCAAAGGTGAACACACTATCCATTACTATTACCGATAATTACACTAAGATGTCTCGGAATATCAAGGACACTCTGAGGCCAGCCAATTTATCTTTAAATAGGGAACTGCGGAAGATGTCTTCTTTATTGTGATGCCATACAAAGTACTTTACTTGGTTCTCAGGCCTGCCCACATCCTTTTTTTCCACCGCTTGCTTTTTTTTATTGCAATGGGCTGGGCCAAGTTGTAAAGGTCATCAAAACTACTGGTCTAAAATAAGCTTTGACATTTTTTAGGCCTGATGTGACGGTAAATGTTTGCTCTTTTTAATGGCCTATCAAACAAAAAAAGGGGGAGAGCTAGGAAACCTGCTTTCCCGCATCAAATTTTGACACTTGAGAACTAAGCAATTTACTTTTTTGGAGGCTTAAATACGTTATTTTGTCCATCTACTTTTGTGTATCTACACTGTACATGTATGCGTGTGTACGTACATAGGTTGGTTCATGTAGGGTTTGAAAAATTGAATGAAATCCATTGTGGTTTGGCCCACTGTAGACAGTCACCATTTATGTACGGCACTTACGAGTCCCTCACAAACATCCTCTTTTATTGCTCTCCCTCAGCAATACGGAGCAGTCAATGTCTCAGGATCTATCTGGCACAAGATGATGACCACTGTAAGTCAGTGTGTTGAAATTTCTAATTATGGCCTTCTATTATTGTTAAATTTATTCTCATTCACCTGTGTCTTATCACAACACACAGGTGCTACAGAGCTCCGCGGGTTGTCATGACCACACAGCAGTGCTTCTACAGGTGCAGCTTCATACGTTGAGATCGGTATGTGTTGATAATAAATGTTGCCTCGACCCATTCCGTCCAGTACTACGAGATTGTGGTGAGATATGACAAGTTCTTTCAAGTGGAAACACAGTACATTCCCCCCATCCTGGTAAGTCGGTGAACTCTCTAAAATTACTTTCTGTTCAGATATTTAAGTCACTTTTGACTTTTCACCTTCGACCCCTTACAGGAGGGTTTCCTGGGTGTGCACGGCCTGAGGCATCGTAACAGTGCTGTGAGGAGTCGTCTTTCGTACCTGTTGGTACGATTCATCAAGTCCCTCAAGTGAGACCTACACCTACAAGTCTAGCGTTGTGTGTTGGTTGAGTGGGGTATGTGCCGTATTACTAGTCTACAATGTTTTACAAGTGAAAAACCTTTAATAATGAGCCAAATTTGTACATCGTTCATTGTCCTAATGGCGAATGATAGAAATTATTTGTCTACTTGTTGACAGGCAGTAGACCAACCACCAAACAATAAATAAAAGATGGTAACCACTAAGCGGCTAGGCTAGGGCCATAAATCGAGGCTATAACTATGGAATGAAACTTTGCTAAGAGCTGTATAATATGTTCTCACATTGGACGGCTCTGACCTAGTGTTTCCTATTAAGACTGATGCACCTGCAGGAGCCAGCTGGGAGGCATTGCTGAGCAGGTGCTGACAAACCTCAGGGAACTGCTGCTCATGTTACCCGTATGTCACGTACTGCATGTCACGTACTGCATGCATGTGATATAAGTCTAATACATGTACCATGTACAAGTAATGACTTTGATGCTATTGCACCTTGCTCTGTAGGGAACTCCTAACTACTCCACTTATCTCTCAACTAATGACATGGTAAGTTACACCAGTTATTATAATGACTATGTTTCCTTCATTCTGTTCATTACGTATTTTCTACAGATGTTTATGTATGAAATTGCGGGAATTCTGATTGTCTTCTCTCAGCAAACCCCTGAGGTATGTGATGTTGTACTAGTTTAGTGGTCAGTATTCCCCCTCCCCTATCCCACGTAGGCCAAGGGAGCACTGATGGCCGGCGTGATTTCTCCTCTGGTCGACAAGTATCAACAGTACATTCTTCAGGTGTGCATGAGTTGTCTCTTTGCATGCCCTACTTGTACTTGTACAAGGCTGTTGTGTACCTTAAGTATAGTAACAGTATTAATATGTGCATGCATAATTATGTTGTCTAAATCGTGACCGACTCTAGGAAACCACGAACCCTCCATTGTGGTTCAGGGTACATCCTAATTAATAGGGCATTTGAATCAAGTCATGTGCGCAACAATTTTGTTATACATGATTGTAGTGATTGAACTTCTACATTATGTACTTGTACTTTTGTGCTGAGAACCTGCGTATTGTCTTATAGTCTCCGACATGTGAATGAAGTATACTGCTGTTACGTAGATTAATTTATTCAGATAACAAAAGTCGAAGATCTCGCTGAGCAAGAAGAGCTGGCAAAGGCGCTGTACAATCTCATCTCATTTGCAAGGTGTGTGTGTGGTCTTATGGATTGGGTTAGTGTGGGCTCATCGTGTGTAATCGTTTTGTTCTTTTCGTAGCCGAGCTAGCAAAGCGTTCCCTAACCATCAGCAAGCAAAACAGAATGGCTGTGTACAGTGTTTTGCAGAGGTAGGCCTGGATCATGTAGATAGTTTAGCACTCTCGAACCAAAATAATTGTATAAGGCCTCATTCTCTCCACCCCTAACTAGATTGTATTTTGTAGGGCAGATCTTCAAAAGCCGTATTAAATTTGCAAATTGTGTGTATATGTTATGCTGGAGTTGCAAAGCATTTAAAGTTTTCCGATCCTGTGTGTCCCCCCTTCTGTCACACATACACACCTTTCACACGCAGCCACTCTCTGTTTTCCTGCGAGGCCTAGAAGTGGGAGTACAGAGAGACACGCTTCAATCTGGAGTGAGGCAGTACCTCCATCGGATGATTATATGTCTGGGGGACGAGCTGCTCAAGTACGTACCAATGGCCGTGTCACTGCTCCTCAAGGATTGCAAGGTGGAGGGGGAGGGGGGGTGTGCTTATCAATAGAATCAGTGTTGTTGTTATAGCCTTTCATGCTGAAATGCGGCTACATAGCTCATTTAAAAGTGGTGTGTTTTATTGGCTACTTCATATTCACTCAGCTTTATATGCAACTGTAGTTATATTCGCCTATAGTCAGCAATATCCCCATAATTAATGATTGGTGTGCCAAGGTCTTCAGAAAATAAGATTCTAAAACACTACTAAAGTGATGGCAATCCTCGATTATCTTTCTGCCACCTCCCCTCTCTAGTCACGTGACATCCAGGAGTTCATCCCATTGGTCAACCAGCTCATTGTCAAGTACAAGCAACTAGTGGCCCCTATTCTACAGGAGGTGTTCTTCCCCGTCTGCCAGCACATCCTCACCTGCATTGACCTGCCCTGTGACCCCAGCGACCTCAATGTACGTATACATGCATGTTCTGAACAATGGTACACTTAGGAGCACTAACCCACATTCTTATACCTCATGCAATGTTAGTTTGGTCTTATGACCTCAGCGACCTCAATGTATGTACATGTACATATTCTGTATAATGTACACTCAAGTGAATTAAGGACTGGGTCCTTCAATTATTGCTGATTCAGCTAAAACGAAGCTCCGCCCACGCTTTTTACCAGCAATTGTGCATAAAAATGGATCTCAAACTGCTTAAATCTTTAGCTCTAATTCCGGAGTCCTAAACGCTCCTTGAAGCACTTACTTTTTAGTGTAGTAGTTAGTTCTAAGGCTAGTACACACAGTAATATTCGGAAGGAGCCGTCTGCACTACGTAGAGTAAGTTATTACTCAGGTATATTAAGGACTGGGACCTTCAATTATTGCTGAATCAGCTAAAACGCAGCCACGCCCACGATTTTTAATATGTTTTGTGTGTAAAAATTTTGTGCAGCTACTTATCTTTTTTAGTTCTAAAAACGGTGTTCTAAACCTTCCTTTTAGCTCTTAATTCTTAGTGTAGTAGGTAGTTCAAAGGCTTAAGCAGACATATCCGCTGGGAGAGAGCATCATCTTCTATTTAGAGTAAGTTATTAGCCTATAAAAATAAAAATGTCACTTATTGTCAGCTGTAAGACTAAGTTTTGTGCAAAATCTCACCTTTGGCCAAAGAAGTGGCTCTCTCCCAGCATTGTAAAGGGGCCGAATAAGCCTATTCAATGATCCAATGTAACGTCAGATCGTCACTTGTTTTTGCACTATTATCTACGGGTTAGGAAACATAAAGGTAGTGCCTAAACAGACGAAGAATTACATGCAATAGCTAGAGTTGCATCGCGTTTTTCAAGAAAAGAGCAGTAATGTGAAAATTAAAACTGGGATAAACTCACATGCAGTAATTTTCACTATTGATGGGTTTGGTTTCCTTACATTAGTATTAGAACCCGCGCAAATTTCCTGTTTTATACGGTAATTATACTCAAGAGGGTCTGTGAAGGAGGCTAATTCAGTCTTTGTATAAAAGTGCAACATTTATAAGCCCAAGTCATACTCAGTGCATGCTTGTGGAATTTTTGGGTAAGCCCTATTGGGGACCTTAAACTAAGATTAGAGGCTGGGTGTAGGAGCACGAGTAGTTGTGTCAAGTGTTTGTCGAGAAACATTATAGTTCAACCCTCCAGTTATTATTATGTCAGCATTGCCCCTTGATATTATAATTTAGCCCCCTTTGCAAGGCCTCAACAATTAAGTGCGACCTGGAATCGAGGCTAATCATAATTATACATGTTGACAAGAGTTATAGGGTTGTTTGAGCCCTTTCTCGGTATAGACAAATAGTTAGATAAGTGATACTAGACAGGCTAGATCTAAATAGAAACAGGTTCTATTCCGCTATATGCAATTGAAATACTGTAGCTAAGCTATAGCAAGCATTCATGCAAATTGACTTCACTATTGCTGTGCCAACAATTCTTAGACAGAGAGCAAAGTGAGTACAAAATGGCTGCAGGAGCACAAAGTACAGTGATGGAGGCCCTGGGTGGGGCTCACATAAACAAAGAGAGGAAATGTTAAACAATAGTGAGGCTAAATACTAGAGTCCAAAAGTACAACTTAACAGCAGCAAATTATGGTTTGAATTGTAGTAAATATTACGTAATAAAGTATAACATGTATGCACCAACAAGGGTAGAGATGATTGTTGATATAGATCTTGCATTCCTCCCTGTCAATGAAAAAAAAGCCTAAAAAAGGGGTGCATGCATGGTGCGTCTATATAGATACAGTGTCTGCTTTTAAATTGTCATCGATCGTCAATAGGCCGGCCCTGATATCTTTTTCTCCCATTTAATACCCTATAATTAATTCTTACTTTAAAACACCTGTCTCATATTTAAACTCTGATTATTCAACAAAAGTAGACTACAGTCATGTATATAAGACGTAGATATTAATATATATCTAGCTATATAATTTTATGGAACGAATTCTGCTATGCACACAACACCATTAGCTCCACCAAACCCAAATGAATTACTGAGTGCAATTCTTCTCTTTCCTTTTTCCACTGCCCACTGTGATGGCTGTCCCGTTGGATAGTTGAGGTCAAACTCAGACTCTTTCACTTCTAGGTTCAAGTTAGGGGGAACGAGTCCTTCGCTGATGGACATGGCGGTGATCACAGACTCCACTGCACCAGCAGCTCCTTGGGTGTGGCCTAAAGCTCCTTTGGCTGAATACACAAGAAGATTCTGTGCATGTTCTTTGAAGACTTGTTTGATTGCAAAGTTCTCGGCTCTGTCTCCAAGGGGTGTTGAGGTTGCATGAGCATTGATGTGTGTTACGTCCTCTGGTTGAACACCGGCATCCTTCATGGCTGCTTTCATTGCTCTCTGTGCACCATTTCCATCAACAGGGGGAGATGTGGCGTGAAAGCCATCTCCTGACATCCCATAGCCTAATATCTCAGCATAAATTTTAGCTTCTCTGCTTCTTGCATGTTCCAATTCTTCCAAAATGAGGACTGCAGTCCCCTCACTAGGCACATAGCCAGCTCTCCTCGAGTCAAAAGGTCGAGATGCTTTAAGAGGCTCTTCATTAAACTTGGTACAGAGAGCTTTCGCACGAGTAAGCCCAGCTAAGATTAGAGGGTGTAACATTAATTCAACCCCTCCAGTTACCATGACGTCAGCATCTCCCCTTGATATCGTATTTGTTGACACTCCAATCGCATGGGATGCGGCAGCACAGGCGGAGGCTATGCAAAGGTTAGGTCCTTGAAGTTTGAAATGAATACTCACATTGCCGGCACCTAGGTTCGGCAAACACATAGGTATAAAGTGTGGTTTGATCTTCCGTATATCTCCAGCTCTCACATAATCATAATTCTGTGATATCATGAAAACCATCCCCGTTCCTACATTTGCTATGTTGACCCCTGTTCGAAAACGGCTTTCTTCAGTTTGCAAATGTGGCCACCAGTTAGCATCCTTGAGAGCTTGTTCTGTAACTGCAATGGCATGTATCGAATCTTTTGACATTGTCCTCGCTTCAGCCGGTGTCAGACACTTATCGATATTCAATTCATGTACTGGCACAACACCAGCTATTTTGCACGGAATTTTCTTGAATTCATCGGTTTGGGGGAGCCGGGTTATTCCTGATTCTCCAGCAAGCAGTTTCTTCCACACATGGCTGACACCACATCCCAAAGGACTAGCAATGCCCATCCCAGTGATCACTACTCGTCTTCTTAGCTGGGTCAACATCACTGCTTTGTATGCTGTGTATATACCTAGATTATATTCTGTGCATGAGAAAACATGCACTCCTAGATCCTAACAAGTTTATGCAAACTCTATGCAAGTAAAGTACATAAAGTCTATTTGCATTGAGTTTGACCCCGGAAGTTATGTGGTCAATTATGTGTTATGTGGTCAATTATGGGCGCGAGGGTAAACTCCAGGAGGTACCACATCCGTGTGTCAAAGAAAACGTTTTAGACACACATTCCTTAGGTCAAAGTTCAGAATGTGTGTGTTAAAGCGCAAGCATAGATTCTCTAGCAAAAGTTAAAGACACGCGGATGTCGTACCTCCACTGGGTAAACTAGTCTCATGGATCAGCCCCCTCCTGAGAAGGGGTCTGAGCACTCTTGATGTAGTTTTGTTGCACACGCTGGAATTCCAGCGGCTCAATCAGATTGACTTATTCTAGTCAGGTGATATTATAGGAGGCAATAAAGAACTGCACGTTGCTCAACGCATTTGGATAATCATTAACGCATGCATTACGCATGGTAAACGCTTCATACATAGACGCTGCTACGAAGCATAAGCAAGCCAAGCAGGGGTCCTTGGGCACAGAGAGTTAGCACCACAGGCAAAAGACATACATGTAATAGATTGAAGCACCTTCTTCAGAGATAGAGAGATGCCTGCGCTTGACGCTTTGTACAATCATAGATTGAAGAGTTAGAGGGATAGGAAACGGAGTGGTGCAAGTGATGATTTTACATTGAATCTGCAGTGGAGCCTCAAAAATTATCCGCGCTACGCCCTATGAACGAGGCTATTAAGCACATTTTTGCCGGGTAACTCCCAAAGCTGTGTTTCCTCGAGACATCATCTCTTTCGGCAACTTATAACACGCCTAGTCCATGAGCCACGTGTAGTACTTGCTAATGACTGACCACACCCAGTAAAAAGAGACTTTCCAATAAAGTTATATGTTCCCAAGGCTGTTTTAGAGCTATTGGAACATGTAACGTGTAAGCGTGCTGGTTATGACTACTACAATAGGTATAGACCTTGAAATATAAGTGAGTTGCACGGACTAAGCACAGTTACTTGTAGTTTATTATGCACTGAGTGTAGAAATAAATATTGTTGTGATGGCCTCGATTAAACCGCAGCGTAGCGCGGATGTTACTCGAGATACAAACCGTTTCCTATCCCTCTAACTCTTCAATCTACGGTACAATTAACAAATACGCGGGGGCGTAAGGTCAGGAATTGATTACATTCCATTGGTCTGGCACATTCCACTGTGAAATGACCTCAAGACAAGAGTGCTCAGACCCCTTCTCAGGAGGGGGCTGATACATGAGACTATGGGTAAACTAAGTTTTACCATAGATTGAAGAGTTGGAGGGATAGGAAACGGTTGGTATCTCGAGTAACATCCGTGCTACGCTGCGGTTTAATCGAGGCCATCACAACAATTTTTTTTTTTAATTTTTTTTTTTAATAATAGCATGTAAGGTAGTGTATACAGGGGAATGGACTTCTATGTAGACACAATGAAAGGTGGAGGGTACAGAAAATAGAGAGGATTAAGGGTACATACAAAGGTTCGGTTTATTGGTGGAGGTGGGTCTCCGAGATCACCAGGTCGATGGCCCCAGATCTAAAGGGGTGTCCACTTGACGATCTGGACCCTCTGATGGTTTGGATCGATGAGCGAAGGAGGGAAAAGGTTAGTCGGCAACGGAGCCAGCATAGTGTACTGCTATATGATTGGTCCCATTTAGATGCTAACATCGAAGCGAGTCTCTTGTAGAAGGTGGTTGCTTCACGAGCTAAGCCTCCTGTTGCAGAGAGGACTAATGGGGAAAAAGATGCCTGTTCGATGTCAAGAATTCTTTGTTCATAGGCCCTTTTCTTTATTTGCTCGTGCTTGCAATATCTATTTCTACACTCAATGCATAATAAACTACAAGTAACTGTGCTTAGTCCGTGCAACTCACTTATATTTCAAGGTCTATACCTATTGTAGTAATCATAACCAGCACGCTTACACGTTTAATATATTAGCGATGTCAGACCGATTTTAATTTTTGCTATTTCTAACTCCTATGTATTACTATCTCTTTTGAACACTCTAGGCAAACCAGAAAAACTTTACTGCACTGGATTTGGTCAAGCGAATGCAGAGATACAGCGTTTTGAAGAACACTAGTCAGGGAAAAATTCGTACAAAAATTTACCGCATTTTAATGTACTTGGGCGGGACTTATGAAATTTGTTGTTAATACCGGAAATGATCTTAAAGTTAGCATATCTGCTGAACCGCTTGGTCTATTCTCTTTTAAAACGTATGAAATGGACACTCAGGACTCAGGAGTTAACATTGTAACCATTTGATATCTATTATGAAGTTTATAATGTTTCTGTAATGTGTATCTTTATGATGTCCCTATAATAGTATGATGTCTCCTGCTTCAGAGAGTTCTTTTGGATTTAAAGTAACCATACTATCTTTTCAGTATATTGTATCATGTTTCAGAACTCTCATCAATGTCCACCTTACGCTTGTATCTGTTTCTTGATCTTTATAAGCAACTTTTCTGTCAATTTCATTTGGTCTAAATAATTCGTTTTTAGTGTGATGTAGATTTAAGGCCATACAACTATAAATCTATGATACAACTCTGTTGACAGCTTCTAATTAATACAGTAGATTACTCTTGTCTTGTTTTGTGTGCAAATTGAATCAGTTCTTGCAATTTAATAGTTTTAATAGATTACATTGTTGTCCTTGGAATTCTCTCCAATCTTTCTTGTTTCTTTTCAACAGAGGCTTTCAGATTGCTTCAATAATTACTTTCAGTAACTTCTAAGAACTTCTAAGAAATAAATACAGCTATTGGTACACTTGGCTTGATTTTACTGCATTTCTATTCTCAGCTCCACCCATCTATCCATGCAATATGTGATTCCGCAAGAAATAAAAGCTTATTGTAGCAACTTTTTGCATAATCTGGAGAGAGTTAGAGATGAAAGACATGCTCACTTGTGTTTTTGTTCATTTTCATGTTTGGTTGCCAAAATAATGATCACCTTTGAGAAAAAATCACACACAAAACAAGCATCAAATGCTAAAATCATAAAAAACTGTTATAAAAATCAAATTCTACGCTATTTTTTACCCCTGGGAACAGCTGTTGTTTGCTAGACTCTTCCAGGGCTTGCGGAAAGCCCTTCTTGTTCACTCACATTCTGGTCCCGTTTTTTACCATTGAATTACTGTACGAAAATACGCCCACGCACTACTTCCGGTCTGACATCTCTACTTATATGTTCCAATAGCTCTAAAACAGCGCCTAACTTTATTGGAAAGTCTCTTTTTATTGGGTGTGGTCAGTCATTAGTAAGTACTACACGTGGCTCATGGACTAGGCGTGTTGATGTCTCGAGGAAACACGCTTTGGGAGTTACCCGGCAAAAATATGCTTAATAGCCTCGTAACGCGGATAATTTTCGAGGCTCTACTGCAGATTCAATGTTTTTTTTTTCCTTTTTTTTTTTCTTTTTTTTTTTTTGAAGGTTCAAAGTAAGTGAAAAAAGAGTAAGGGAAAATAGTAATGTTACATTCAGAGTTAACCAGGTCCACGGCTGTTGGGGTTAACGCTGCGTGCCCACATGAGGACCTTGCTCCTCTAATGGACATGATTGATGATCGGAGGAGAGAGAAAGATAGTCGGCATCTTAGCCAGCACATAGTACTACTGTAGGGATTGTTCCATTTGGTTGCCAGAAGTGATGCCAGTCTTTTGTAAAATGTGTTGGCCTCATTACCTAGCCCCCCTGTGGCAGAAAGTACAAGTGGTGTAAAGGTGGCATGTTCGATCTCTCTTATTCTTTGTTCATAGGCCCGCTTTTTTATCCTTTCATGCTTACTGTATGCGGAAGAGAGTTGGGTATGTCTGTTGGACGGGGCAAGGGGGTTAAATACTCTAACGTCAAAGTAAGTTCTTTCAAATGTTTCTCCCCAAAAACCGTTGGCTGCTATATCTAGCCGTGCTCCATCCTGGCGGTTGGCTGAGGCACCTCTCAGAGCTTCCTGTGACACAGGTTGTAATTCTGGCTCTGTACAAACATTATTGCACACTCAGGAGGGTGGCTGTTAGGTCCTAGTTGGGCGGAGCCCGACCGTCCCTGATGGGAACGGGTGCCGGGCTCCGCCCAGCTAGTTAGGTCCCTGATCTCGTTGTGCCTGATTGAGGGGAATCCTCCCCTAGCACAGGACATGGCATGTTCCACTGATAAGTTTTTTCCACATTCACATTTTAGGGGCATGTCTGCTGGAGTCCAGCCATATCTGAGGGCTAGGGCATCTTGAAAAGCGCCCTTGTGGAGTGCAGACTCAATGTAAAATCATCACGTGCACCACTCCGTTTCCCCTATCCCTCTACGTATCTATGGTGTAAAACATAGGGCCACGTGGTGTTTTAATTAGTGACCTTTTGACCCTGGCATTACTGGGTCTAACACAGCGGTAAAGCTGTTTGTGACGTCATCTAATCGTCATAATCACATGTCATTTGCACTATCAATCAGCAAAACACCTTTTAGCTAGCTAGCTAGCTATAAAATCCCTGGTCTCTTAATTCTTTTTAAAAGGCAGTTTTTCAGTTGCAATGGATGAGGAGTATGATGTGATCGTGCTGGGAACCGGGCTAAAGGTACGTTAGTATATATATCTATATACATATTATACAAAAGTATACATGTACACTGTACTGTACATGCACACTATAAAATGCCTTTAGTGGTGTCCTTGTATAAAGTGGAGCCTAATTTGTAATGGCTATCATAAGCCTGAGTAGTGCAGTGACTATCAGGCCTGATGCTACGCCTAGGTGGGTTCAATTAATCGTGGTGAAACCATTGATTTAATATTGGGTGTGGTCAGTTAGAGTGTCCAACTTCACTGAGTTTTTAATTGTTTCTTTACTGCATAGTACTGGTTCATAATAGGTCTAGTAATCACCTATATAACAACACGTGATGACCTGCTTTCTACGTACCCCAGGAGTGCATTCTCAGTGGCCTTCTCTCCGTGTCGGGGATGAAAGTACTCCACATGGACAGAAACAAGTACTACGGAGCGGACAGTGCCTCTCTGTCCCCACTGGAAGAGGTAGGCCTCGGGGAGGGTGTCTATTTCCAATATCCATTCTAACGAAAGGTTGTACTTACGTATATACGCGGTCATCTAATATCCATTTTGAAGAAAAATTGCGGTTAGTACGTACGTATAAAGAACATTGATAGTGAAACCTCCTATAAAGAACAACCTCTCTAAGAAATAACTATAATGGACGGCTCTAATGATCGCACCGGCACTGTTCATTTGTATAAATTTAGTGCTTTGTATAGCTTCTCTTTTAGTGTGCCTTCTTGTTCGTTCTCTTTCACATACCTCTTTCCCTGATACTATACATTTATCATTGTGTTGTGTTGTGTAAAGTTTACTGATTTTGGGTGAATGTGTAGTCATTTTGGAGCATCAGAGTTGACTAAATACTGCACAGGGAAATTTCATTGGTATGTATCTCTTGCCTATAATGCATAAGTGTTGTGTTGTAAGTAAGTTTCTTTCGGCAAAGCCTGTATATATAGAGGATTTGCATCATTAGTTACGTGTACATATACGTATACATACATGTGACCGTACATGTACTAGGTGTAATGATATTGCTGTGTACACTCTGGGGTATTATTCTTGTGTTGTTGGTTTCAGCACACCCTGTGTGTATGATAAACAGTGCAAACCATTCAGATGTGTCAGTTCAGTTTCAGAAAGTGCTGCTCTGTTTCAAGGGTTTGAGTATGTGTACACAATTGTAGGCTGCATGCATTGAATAAAAAGTCATAATTTACATGTTACATGCACGTACTTGTTAGGAGTATAAGTATATAGTAATGACCTTTTGTGGCAAAATTGAACACCATATTTTAAGATTTGAGTTGTGATAGATGTGTGCAGTACGTACGTGTAGGTACTTTTTATGTGCCTGCATCCTTGCTTCGTTAACCGCGATTAACCGTGATTGTGTGTGTTCTCATTGTGTGATGTTGGTATGACAGTTGGTGTTACACACTGAGTGTTAGTCTTGGTTTAATTAGCACTTTAAAAATGGACTTCTCATCAGTGAACAGTGTATACAGTACTGTGCATGCCTCAATTGGAATTTTTAACTGAACCTGGGCACTGCATGTATTACTAGAATGCTTTGCAAGTATCAAACATAATTATGCGAACTTTGCGAGGGTTGATCAATTTGCAACAAAATCGCAAAACCTAAATTAGTACTGGTAAATACACACAATCCTTGCCAAAACGCAATAGTTAGATCGCAAAGGGTCAATTTTTCTGTTGATTTGGTTCATTCGCAAAGGATTTTCACCCACAAAACATTCTAGTAAATACGGTGTACAGTGCCCAGCACCTCCTAGTAGTCGTTAGATGATTGGGACCTACAAAACGTATCTTATCTACCTTAAGGTGACATATTTTCGCGTGTATTAATTTCTGCTATTTCTGCGAATGAGAGTAAAATCGCAAAAATTAGTACTCGCAAATAATTGGCCGCCCTCTTGTTTAATGTATCCAGATCGACATTTCGCAAAAAATTATACCGCAAAATGTACAAAACTGTAAAAACGCGAACAAATCTACCTGTGAAAATATGTCACCTTAAGGTATATAATTATTTCCAAAAGAGAAACCCAAACGGACGTGATTTTGCTGAGTAAGGTAATGACTTCTACACACACCACATACACAGCTGTACAAGCATTTTCAAAAGGGAGATCCCCCTGCTGATTTCGGGCGTGGCAGGGACTGGAATGTTGACCTTGTCCCAAAGTTCCTCATGGCCGACGGTGAGTCAGTTAGCACAAACATGTGTTATGCGTGCGTGCATACATGTAGTGTGCGTGGTGTGTATGTGTGTACATGTACATGTATAGGCCGGGTGACTAATGTATAATAATTATAGTGAATTTAATCTCTATTGGAACTAGAAATTCTATACCCTTCAAACGGTTGCCCACTGACTCGTGTAACATTGAATACGTATACCATTACATGTAAATGGAAGTTTTCGACCAAGGGCTGCTGCCTAGTCACACACACACACACACACACACAGGCCAGCTGGTGAAACTCCTGATTCACAGTGGAGTCACCCGTTACCTGGAGTTCAAGAACGTGGAGGGTAGCTACGTCTACAAGAAAGGTGGCAAGATTCACAAAGTGCCCGCCTCTGAAGCGGAGGCCCTCACAAGCAGTGAGTACATAACCTCCGAATAATGGAGGACATTAGAGGGACACACACTGTACAGTCATGCAGCTACTACGTTGTTGTTCATTTAACTTTAGTTCTGATTATATTCAGTGTAGCCTTTTATAGCTCGAGAGGTATAACCAAGGGCGTATGAAGAGAAGAGGGTATGCAACTCGCAATGTATACTGTGTAGTCGTCAAAAAACTGATGAGTCAGCAGGATATACTATATTTAGCCAACCGCCCACTAGAGGAGGTTTGTCACGATTAATTAAGATTCACGTGAGCTTATGTTTTCTATGCAAACCCATCCAAGCTGCTGAGTTGGCACTTTTTATCTACTTTCTTCGATTAGCTCGTTTATCTCTCTTGTATAACATCTCCTGTTAGTTTATGAGTCGTAGTAGTTTAACACTATGATTGCTATACCTGCTACATCAAGACAGGAGTCAAAGAAACCAAGGATTTGAGGCAACAACTCAAAGTTTGTGGTTTCTGGCTTATTGCTTCTAGTACGACTATGCTACGCACTTTCTAGTGTCACTGAGCATTGTTAGCATCATTTACTACTAGTATAGAGAGCTACAATCATCTGCAGTATGTTAGCTTAGCTAGCTTAGCTAGAATAGCTACTTTCTCTGTAAGTTTCCGTATATTTCACCGTGCACGCACAAAAACGGTGCACGTGCAATGCATTCTTTACTATTTTTAGATATAAAACCCCGCCCATTTGTTTTCTGATAGATAGTAGTTGCATGCCCTCTTCTCTTCATACGCCCTTGGTATAACTTACTTTTGGATCAGATCATTATAATAGAGCCTGTTTGCAATGACCAAGGTGCATGCGTATGTCTACAATGTACCTGTCCTGTACACGTACGTACTTTGTTTTATAGGTCTTATGGGACTTTTGGAGAAGAGGCGTTTCAGGAATTTCATGTTATGGACCGATGACTTCAACAAGGATGAGCCTGCCACTTTCAAAGGTAATATAATGATACCATATAGCGGGTTATTTCCGGGGGTTAAAACATTCGTTTGAGCAATATTTAGTCAGTTCGTGGATATTGCTTGCACTGCAGGTAAAGGTAGTCAATAATCGCTTCATTTGTGGGTAAAATATTCGTGCTCAGGGTTTCAACCACGAACATTTTGCTCCCTGAAAATTGCCTGTGCTAAACGGTATGTGTACTTTTGTGTGGGGTATGGATAGGACTGACTAGTGAAACACCCTTAGAATAATTATACAGTGGGAAAGTTTTCATTTGGGACCTGGCTTCTGGCCGTTATTGTATGAATCACAGTTGACCTTTACACTGCACATGTATATTCAATGCAACAACGTACGTGCACGTGTACAGGGATCAACAGTGTGTACGTGTATGTTACATGTAGCTCAACTTGGCTACAAATCTTTCTTTAATTCTTTTCTACAAACAATAACTACTTCATCTCTGTGTTCTCGTCAACTTACATCTGTATGCACAGGTAATGATCCCCAAAAGCCAATGAAAAATGTCTTCGAAAGCTTTGGACTTGATGGCAACACGCAAGACTTTATTGGCCATGCCCTCTGTCTCTATAGAGATGACGAGTGAGTGCTGAACTTCGCACGATGTTAAGCCTTCATAATTTTAAAATTCTGTGTAGTTAGTTATAAATTTTGACTATGGCCTATATTGTAGTGCACTTACATGTACATGTATAGTCTCACCTAAATCCCTTAAAAATCAATTTGTATGTGTATAAAATGATACGTAATTTGAGCCTATCTCATATAATGTTGCTACATACATACACATTGAATTGAGTTTACGTTGTTAATACGAATTGTGTGTACGTAACTATGTAGGTACAAGAGTAGACCTTGTGTGGATGCAGTGGAGAGGATCAAGTTGTACACGTGAGTAAGGCTGCATGGGCAGCTAGATCAGTGTGTGGCATTTTATTTTTGGTAGAGTGTAGGTAGATTTGAGATGTCCATAACTATGTTCTGATAGGTACCGTATATGCTCGATTAGAGGCCGCTCTCAAATAGTAGCCTCCTTTGCTAGCAAAATGAAACATGTAGTAGCCACTTTCAAATACGTGTAGTAGCCTCAGTTGAAATTTGACTCTATCATTTCTGCACGTGGCAGCCAAAAAATATTAAATACTAGCAGCTTGCTACATGTACGTAGCTACTATGGGTACAGGTAGCAGCTTGTTAGTGCTTCACAAAGACTTTCTCATGGCAGAATTCAGGTGAAAAGAATTTTTGATGACAAACTAAACGTTGTTGGAGCTAATAAACGCCGCTCTTAAACAGTGCCCTCACTCGAATTGTAGCCTCCTCTTCCAGCAAAATGAAACATTTAGTAGCCGTGGCTCTTGATCGTTTAATGTGCTTCTTGACAGATCTGTATTGAGAGGCCCAGGTTACTGCTTTGATATGATTTATATGCATGTAGTTAATGATACTGATTAAGTGTGCTTGTGGTTATTATGCCATAGCAGATGAACGTGTGTGTGTGTGTGTGTGTTACAGTAAAACCGTTGGGCAGACCAACAATGGCTGGAAGTAATGAGGTGGCCTGAAACATAGTTTGCTATGGAGACTTAGTGCTGGCTACAGAGGGTGACCTTTGACCACAATAATTATTATGTTTCACATGTACAGTATACATCAATAAAAAGTTCCCGTTCCGTTTCTAAAAACACACGTATAAACAGTAGCGTTAAACTGGATGCAGAACGCGGCCAATTTCTCATTATAAATTAAAACGGTGGCGTCATCATGAAAAATTGAAATTACTTACACAATGATACTGTATGATTTGTAGTACAATGAGCTAGCTAGCTATTATAAAGTACGCAGTCATGCAGTCAGACATACTGGAGAAGAGACGATGGTCTTCAAAACGGTCATTCCAGGTCACAAATATCTTGCATGGAGGGCAACTTAGTCTTAGGGCTGATGCGAGACCGAGAACAACTGGGGAAACGGTGCACTGTTGCAAAATAGCATCTATAAGCTAACTAAGAGGATTAAAGCGCTAGACAATCAGCTATACTGTAGTACACAAGCTAGCTAGCTAGTTACTGCTACACTGTACGCACGATCACAAGTTAACGAATCTGCTTACTCAGCAATTTTTCTGCACATGCGTGAAAACGGCAGCGTTTTGCATAATACAGTGCGTTCATTATGCGTGTTTTTTTTATGCGTTTAAACGGGAACGGTGCGTTTTACGCAAACGGAACGGGAACTTTTTATTGATGGGTACTGTACGTGTACATCACTTACGTCATGTACGGTACACTTAGAATGGCAAGTTTCTATACAATCTATAAACAATGCATAATTTTGCTTCTTCAACTAACATGTTTTTGTTGTTTGTTTCCTCCACTAGTGACTCATGGAAACGCTACGGCAAGTCCCCATACCTCTATCCACTCTACGGGCTGGGAGAATTGCCTCAGGGATTTGCAAGGTACATGTATGTGGGTATATATATACACTTCATGTAGTCATTATGTAACAGTTCGATATAAATTTCTTGTTATTCAATTCTGATTTTCCCGTCAGTAGTTTGGGGTATGAGTGTGTCTTCGTGTTTAACTACGCATTTCACTAATAACTGTACTTTATAAACTGTTTTTCTTTTTACGGTGCATATACGCATGTATGTAGTACATGTACATGTACGTACAGCTGCCATTGCTTGTTGCATTGTCAGCAGAAATTTGAGTGTGAGTATTGTCTCACTGTAGGCTGAGTGCCATCTATGGTGGGACGTACATGTTGGACAAGCCAATCGAGGAGATTGTGTATGAGGGAGGGAAAGTGGTGGGCGTCAAGTCACAGGGAGAGGTGAGTGTGTGGGGCAGGAAAAGGTGTGCGGGGTGTGGGTGTAAAGCACAGGGAGTGGTGAGTGTGTGGGGCAGAAAGAGGTGTGCGGGGTGTGGGTGTAAAGTCACAGGGAGAGGTGAGTGTGTGGGGCAGGAAGAGGTGTGCGGGGTGTGGGTGTAAAGTCACATGAGTGTGTGGGGCAGGAAGAGGTGTGCGGGGTGTGGGTGTAAAGTCTCAGGGAGAGGTGAGTGTGTGGGGCAGGAAGAGGTGTGCGGGGTGTGGGTGTAAAGTCACAGGGAGAGGTGAGTGTGTGGGGCAGGAAGAGGTGTGCGGGGTGTGGGTGTAAAGTCACAGGGAGAGGTGAGTGTGTGGGGCAGGAAGAGGTGTGCGGGGTGTGGGTGTAAAGTCACAGGGAGAGGTGAGTGTGTGGGGCAGGAAGAGGTGTGCGGGGTGTGGGTGTAAAGTCACAGGGAGAGGTGAGTGTGTGGGGCAGGAAGAGGTGTGCGGGGTGTGGGTGTAAAGTCACAGGGAGAGGTGAGTATGTGGGGCAGGAAAAGGTGTGTGGGGTGTGGGTGTAAAGTCACAGGGAGAGGTGAGTGTGTGGGGCAGGAAGAGGTGTGCAGGGTGTGGGTGTAAAGTCACATGAGTGTGTGGGGCAGGAAGAGGTGTGCGGGGTGTGGGTGTAAAGTCACAGGGAGTGGAAGGACGGTGGTTGTATATTATATACATGTACAGCTGCACATGTACATGTAGCAGCTAGTTCTCCGTATTATCTTAGTTTGCTGTGTCCCTACAGGTTGCCAAGTGCAAGCGTGTGATTGGAGATCCCAGCTATTTCCAAGACAAGGTCAAGAAAGTGGGACAGGTGAGCTTCATTTTGAGTCACGTTTCTACTACATGTAGCTTGTCAACGAAAACTTGTGTTTGGAATGAAATGCAAGTTATTACATGTACACACTGTACATGTGTAGCTCTAGAGAAGCATAGATCACATAACTCCATTAGTTACATGTACATGTATAGTGTGACTAAGACACACGATCCTTGCCAGAACGCAATTATAGGCAATGGATCATATTTTCTGCTAATTTTGTCTCATTCGCGAATGTTTTTCACCCACAAGATATTCTTGTAATACAGTATAATTATAGACTTGCTAGTGTTATGTTAGTTAGTTCTTGCAGTGTACGTATCTAATTAAGCACCCTACTACATATTACGCCACTGCCTCCCCACCCCCCACACACACACACACACACACACACACACACACACACACACACACACACACACACACACAACAGGTTGTCCGCTGCATCTGCATCATGAAGCACCCCATCCCCAACACCAAAGACTCCGCCTCCTGCCAAGTGATCGTACCACAGAACCAAGTCGGGCGCAGCTCAGGTGAGCATGCACAGTGCGTCACACGTGAGACAGTTTCTAAAAAGGCTCAATACATGTTCATGCATATTGTATGCAGACTCTGCAGTGTACCAAATGACACTGTTAGTACAATCCTGATTGTGTTTTTAACTAATGCGAATTGCGATGCTATTATGTGTGCATGCTCTTTCCTTTCCTTGGCGATCTATACGAAAATGTGCGATTGCAATCGAAAGAGTCTTGCATTCAAAACCCTGTAAACAGTGTACAGTAGAACCTCGATTATCCGGCCCTCCATTATCCAGAACCTGCATTATCCGGCTTGGCAGTTTTCTTTTTAATCAATTCAGAAAATGGGCGTGTCCCTCAAATGCGCATGCACGTTGCAGCTGTTACCATGGAGACATGCCTGCTTATCTTCTGCGCATGCGCAGACAACCATGTGGCACTGCTGTTTATCAATAAAGTGGGTGGATCAAGGCGTGGTTTATCTATTCAATTATCCGGCATATTCACTTATCCGGCCTGCTTCTGGAACCAAGGTGTCCGGATAATTGAGGTTCAACTGTACATACTGAGTATAATTATATGCACACAATTTATATCAATTTTGTCACACACAAGCTGTTGCTTAACCTTGCACATACCATTTCATTAATCATTTGTATACCCTCTTTCCCCAACCAGATATCTACGTGTCTGTTGTGTCCTTTGCCCACTGTGTTGCCTCCAAGGGCTACTACATCGCCATGGTGAGCACCAATGTTGAGACAGCTAATCCTGAGGAAGAGCTGAAGCCAGGACTTGCCATTCTTGGACCAGTGTTGGAAAAGTGAGTGTGACGTATACTTACTGACCTTCTTTGCATGTACTAAGCTTTTAAACTCGCAGTATTCGCAAATGTTTGATGCTCACAAAATAGTACCCTGTAATTAGGATAGTGTGCTTTATTAGAGATTCTGAGTCACTTACATTACATGTACCGTAGTCCAACAGTCAATAATTGTTATACTGTATATCGGGTTTCGATTGTGACTTTGCATAATTCGCCATCTAAAACGCCAATAGTGAGCATGCACATGCAATTCGCAATAGTTAGAAAGGCTATCAGGTTTGTACAGTGTCATTTGCAATCGATTATTATATAACATTGCATTTGAAACCTGATATACAGTTGTTAATTTGCAGTTCTCACAACATGCGTCCATTTCTACAGGTTTGTGAGTGTTACTGACTCTTTTGTGCCGACTGACAATGGACTGGACAGCCAGGTGAGACCAGCGAATTACTTCACACTATTCTGATATTAGCGTACATCCCTTAGTGGTAATTTTTATGTCTCCCATAAATAGTCGTCCTCGGATAGTATTGAGGACAATAAATGAATTACATCCAACACTTTTAGCCTCATGCAATTCTAGTAAACATACTTAGTTAAGAGTGTCGTGATGAGCTTTAATAATTAATTACATATACCACACCCCTTCCCCTACCCCCTAGGCGTTTGTGAGCAAGTCATACGATGCCACCACACACTTTGAGACCACCTGCGATGATGTGTTGGACATCTACAAGCGTGTCACTGGGGAAGCATTCGACTTCTCCAAGGTAACCACTCAGGTGGAAGCTGCCCAGTAGTAGAAAAGAAGAACACTTGTACCATAGGCAATTTATAGTTGAAGACTGTGTTTATTTGAGATATAGCTTATACTGTTTGCATATAAGACTCTCAACAACAATTGGTTTATATTGGTAATGTGTATGTTATAATAGTGTGTGTTTACTTCTATAGAGATGAGTTTTTGTGGTTTTTGACTTACTGTATACATGTAAATCTTGGAAAAAGTATAATTATTACCCGAGGCGTGCATGAGCGGCCACGGGTATAGTAGTCAGTTGGTTTGTCTGTCTGTTTGTGACATCTGAGCCTGCTCACTTGGCTGCCATAGCACTGCGTTTACAGCATGCATGGATAGCCTCCACACAACAAGTTATTAGTTTTAAAAGTGGCAGATTTCGTTGTTTAAAGCATCGTTGTTGTATAAAAGTGAGCCAAAGCTAAGAAGCTTTGTAAGTTGCCTAGCTCTACACGCGACTTTTATTCGAGGTATATGTACATATTTGCAGCTGAAGTGATCCTTTACCGGTCTCTATTAAAAGTAAAATTGTAGGTTGTTGCTTATTTACTCGGAGTAAAGCTGTCTCCTCTGGTTTTTATAAATCTGTTTATTCATGTCAACAGCCGAGGGTTAGCACTTCAGTGCTCTAGTTACATCAGTAATGAGATGTGGCTACATACACGCCCTTCAGTATGCCCTGGTGGCTTTGTTAGCATAATTTTAGGAAAAAATCATAGGTACTCCTGAGCATTATTGAGAATAATGCTGGGAAAAATAGGTACATGTACATTTTGAAAAGAAAAGTAGGCAAGTTTGAATGCAAAAAGTGTTTCTTTCTCAACAGCTTTGTAACTACAGCTGGCCTGTTATAAATAAACACAGTAAATTAATATAACATTTCGATGTTACGATATGAATAGTGTTGAAACTTGTATGACGTCACTTTTGAATGCCTTTAATAATCACTTTTTTTATCACCCCCGTTTTTTCACCTATAGAATGATTTCCCACTACAGTATAGCGGGTGCACATTTTCGCTATTTGCATGGCTACAAAGCCCTCAGCAGAAATGTTCGTGGGTTCTAATATTCACGGTTCAATGCTAGGAAACCACACCTACCAATATCTTTGCATGTGAAATACCGGTGCGTGGGAGTTTATCCCAGTTTTTATTTTCGCGTTAACTGCTTCGTAATTTATAATTATGTATGCACGTTTGTTTTCAAGGTTTCTAATGTCAATGATTCACTTTGCATGTTGTGGTAGTTCCATATTGAAAGAATAACATCGAACACATGCAAGCGATGATTATTATCTAAACTTACATTGATTCAACTATAAGAAGATAGCCGACTAGTGTAGCTGTAAGTGCTCATAAGAATGCTGTCACAACTAATTGCTCTACAATTGATAGGAATTGTCATCTGCTGCCCTAACGATTATGGTAAAACAGTCATCATCAATGGAACAGAAGGGCAAGACTCTCCTGATTGTATCAGTGACAAATTTATACTCTTCCCTTGTAAAACTCTCAACTATGCATTGGAGTCAGCCAGAAATAATACTCAGTATCAACTTTCAACTGGGAAACACTATCTGAATACATCTCTAGCATTAACAAATAGTGTATACCTATCAATCATTGGAAGTGGACTATCGTACAATGACACTGTTATACAGTGCACAAATCATGAAAGTGGATTGTCTTTCAACAGATCCTCTTCTCTATGCATTGCAAACATTTCTTTAGTGAACTGTTCGTTTAACACCGGAGTGACAAACGAGAATGCTCACTGGTACAGAAACAGAGCTGCCCTATTCTTTTTCAATTGTTCGAATGTCAGTTTATGTGATATACGAATCTCATACAGCAGTAATGCAAGTGCCCTAGTTATGTTGGATACAGTGGGTGTGAACAAAGTGATTAGCTCTCGATTCGATCACAATGGACCCTTAGGGCGTGGAGTGCATGTACACACAAGTGAGAATTGTTCTTCGAATAGTACAATTAAATTTTTGTTTCAGTTTTGCATATTTGATGAGAATTCAGTAGTCAACAACAGAGACAATGAATCTTGTGTTCCTTTGCAAAGGCATTACCATAAAAACACATATGGAGGAGGTATGTCTATCATACTACAGAGTAACAGAACTAAGGTTCAAATACACATTGAATACTCTCGTTTTATTCGGAATGAGGCCAAGTGTGGTGGTGGATTGTTTTTGAATATCGAATATTCCTCTGTGAACAACAATATACAATTACGGAATTGTGTTTTTCATAATAACTGGTGTTTTATTGAGAAAATAGTGACATTTGGTGGTGGAATACGATTAGAACATCTAAACTCAAATTCAACCCAAGGTAGTAACAGTGTCACCCTGGACAACTGCACTCTTAGCAACAACAGAGCCAGCAGTGGAGGAGGGTTGTCGATTAGCCCTATAGCACACACCGATATGAAAGAAGATTTGCTGAGAATAGAAATTAGAGATTCGAGTTTTATTGAAAACAGGGGTAATGCTGGTACAGCTGTTTGTATTTCATTGCTTGCTCTACGAATTCAAACTAAACCACCAACTTTTATAATTTCAAATACAAAGTTTACTGAAAATAGAATAGAAGCAAGTAAAGAAGCAGTTTACCACAATGGTGTGGGAGCAGTGTACACAAACAAGGTACCGATAAGTTTCGAGGGCAATATCCAGTTCACTGATAACTTTGGCTCAGCTTTGGCTGTAGTTGGGACCTACGTTGCTTTCATCAATAGCACCGCACTCTTTACTAGAAATCACGGAGCGAATGGTGGTGCCATAGTTCTCTTAGGTGCTGCAGATTTGATTGTGAATGACTATTCGGACATGATCTTTGATAGTAACCATGCATCCTTGCAGGGGGGAGCAATTTACAATGCATACATAGAGCAAGAAAACCTCAATGCTTACTTCAATTGTTTTGCTCGACCTGTTGAAGTATTTATCCACCCTGATAAATGGCAGGCCTCTTTCACTTTCATTAATAATTCTGCAGCTATCTCAGGGAAAACAATTTTTTCAACTTCTATCTTACCTTGCCGACTGAATCGCACTGAAAATATTCTTTGCTTGCCAAAACAATGGTTGTACTACCGCAATGGTACGAGGGTTAATTGCACTGATGAAATCACCACAGAACCTGGATGGATTGATAATGCACTACAACATGACATTTCAACAATCCCAGGAAAAGTTTCCTCATTACACTTCAGAGTTTTTGACGATCTCGGACACGAAATTAGAAATTTAACAGTATTTGCAGCACATGTGAAACCTGAAGGTAATAATTCTAGCATTTCCATTGACTCTCAGTACAGCTACATCTCGGGTGAGACACTTGTGCTAAATGGGTTACACAGCTCCAAGGCAAGAGTTCGTCTTTATACAATAGGTGGTCGCTCCTGGCACGTACACTTCAATGCCAGCCTGCTGAATTGTCCACCTGGGTTTGTGCCGTCAACAGACAATTCGTCTTCAAAATGTGTCTGTCACAAAAACTACACGTATCGGGGAACATTAACGTGTAGTCAGACTCGTTTTGAATCATTTCTTTCTAGTGGATATTGGATGGGTCGTTTAAAAGTGAATGAATCCATTGAAGAGAATCCTTTAGTTGTTACCTTATGTCCTTCTGGCTATTGCAGCATTAAAGAGAGTGGGGTGAAATTCAACGTTACTACTCCAGAGGGTCTAGAGAACATTTGTAAGAACAGTAGTGGTATTTCATGCGGAGTTTGTAACAGTGGTTATGGGCATGCTGTGAATTCGGACATACCGACCTGTGTTGATTGTAAGAAGGAAAAGATGGCTATTCACATAGTTATGTACATATTCACCGTGTACGCACCACTGCTACTATTATTTTCTTGTATGATCATATTTGGGGTTCGGTTGACTACAGGTAGTGCCAATGCTTTCATTTTTTACAGCCAAGTAATATCGAGCAATTTCAACATTGATGCAGATGGTCACATAAAACTGGATCGATTTTTGCCACATTCAGTGGGACTCAAGAAAGCATACCGACTTCCGTATGGTTTATTCAATCTTGAATTCATTGAGAATCTTTGCAATCGCTTTTGCATCAACTCTGATCTAAATGCTTTGGACGTCTTGCAGCTGGACTACGGTGTTGCACTAACACCATTGGCAATGATCTTGATTGTACTGCTTTGCTTCAAGCTACGAAAGTGTTGCAAGAGAATCGCTCCATCACAAGTAACCACAACTGCAGAAAATTTCCTAACAAAGTGGAAGTCCGGTGAAAACCTTTTGCATGCTTTTGCTGCCTTTTGGATGCTTTCATACACAAAGCTTGGGCTTACCTCTGCTTACATAATCAGGAGTAACCCTGTGTACAATGCAACTGGGTGGGCAGTAGAATCGAACCGAGTCTACTTTGCCGGACAGTTTGCAATGAAAGATGAAGAATATCAATTGAAGTACTTTTTCCCTGCGATTATTGTTCTAGTCATCATCACTCTACCTCCTTTGTTTTTACTTCATTATCCAGTTATCTGGTTTGAGAAATGTCTCATTTCTTGTCCGGGACTATGGAAACGCTACCCTGCTGATAAAGTGCATATTCTTCTTGACATTTTCCAAGGGTGTTACAAAGACAATCGCAGATTCTTTGCCGGTATTTACTTTCTGTTTCGATATTCCATCAACATTGTTTACATTAGCACACACGACTCAATACAACGCTTTATGTCTCAACAAATAGCGTGTACAATCTTTATAGTATTAGTAGCAGTTTGTTGGCCTTATAAAGAAGAGCTCAACTTCTTGAATTATGTCGATCTTCTTATCCTTGGAAACCTTGCAATAATCAATGCTCTCAGTTTTTACATTTACTTCAAGTTGAATGGCCAAACTGTTGACTTTGAACCTTCCACTGCCTTCATTATTCAATACATCTTAGTTTTCATCCCTCTCTTATATATGCTCTGCTACTTGGTTTGGAGCTTGGTTGGGCAGCAGCATAAAAAAAGTCTTTCAAATTGCATAAACCTTTTGTTGGGAAGAACCACTTCTGAAGACGAACTTGCAGATAATCTGAATAAAAGTGATCATGACGATTTGTCAATTTCCCCTGGGAGACAGAGAGATGGCCAACAAAGGAATCGACCAACAGTTAGTGAAGTTCTGATAGAAGAAAGCGATAACGAAAATTATGACAATGCTCACAATGAAGATGAGCTGTTATTTGCACGTTCTCGGAGGCGAAACACATACAAAGCCATGCCACCGTCGGCAAGCCATAGCAAGGAGACAGCAAGTGAGGGTAGGAAGGATTGTGATAAAAAATATAGTGGTGCATCAGCTCTTTGCTACAGTGATCCTTCCCCTTTGGTTCCGATACTGAATCTGAGCGGCGAAAATAAACCTAAAGTGAAATCGTATGGGACAAATTAATATGTAGCATTGTAGAGTCATATTAAACATGCCCTCTCTGTGGTCAACACTGCCACTCCCACAGCCTAGGAACACTAGCTTTACAGTACTATAGCAAACTATTGGACACTCTTGATTGCTTTTATGTTGTTGCTAGTGCTATTTGTATGATTGTTTACATGGCAAGTTGTCTGTAATGAGGTGGGTGGTCTAGTGTGCAAATGAGGGGTGGGTGGGGCTCACTACCTCAGCCTATACCTGTACATGTATATATACTGCAAAACCGTTAATTGGTGGCCTATAATAATTATGACTCGATGATGATCCAGTAGCTATAGCCTACCTACTACTGATGGGTGTACTTGTGCTGACAATAGTGGGGCTGGACGGCGGGCTCCAGGAGATGAGGATAGATATTGTACATTTTTTATATACCTGTATTACCTGCCTTGGACAGAATGTTGTGGTGGAGGACCCTCCTAATAGGAGGATTCTAATTAACTCCAGTGTCATTACAACAGGTACGTTGCTATATACCATGCACTCCCACCAAACACACACTTCGTTCGGGCGGCACTAGATCTATATTATAGCATTATATTATAGTCTATAATACAAACACTGATCCAGTGTGGCAGGAGGTGGACTGATGATCTCCCTGCCGTAGGATCCCATCAATATTCTCATTAGGTCTTCCACGTCATGATAATCAGTGTGTAAGTAATTGGCATGGGTTCAACGTCTTATCCTGAGCTATCCTGAGCTGTACATGGTTCGTTCGTACGAAATTTTGCACCAACGAAAATTACCTGCTACATATTACATATATTCAGTGCTCCTCTTTTCAGTCATCATGCCTGCCAGACTTTTGTAGAACGTATTCGCACTTCTCCCCATCCCTCCTGTGGTTGACATTACTAGTGCATGGGGTATAGCATGCATACTCCACTTCCCGAACTCTCTGTTCATATTGGTGTCTCTTCTCTTATTCGTGCTTTCTGTATACTGCTGTGAGTGAGCTTCTATGGTTCGATCTGGCGCTTAGGTTAAAAATACCCTAACATCTAGAAATGCCTTCTCGAATCGCCCGCCCCAGAAGCCAAACATGGCAACATCCAATCTTGCTCCGTCCTCAGTGATTGCTGAATTGTATGATAGGTGTTCTCCAGTGAGCGGTTGGAGATGTGATTCAATTGCCACTCTGTGACAGACCTCTGTTAACCAGATATAGCTGTTAGTACAACAAACAATCCATCGGATCAGGTGCAAACTATAAGCTTTGCCCGGCCTGCATGCTGCTGAGAGTCTCCATCGTGTCCATCCGAGGTGCACGCTCATCGAAATACCACGCAGCAGATCGAAGAACCATGCCAGCCCAATGATCTCCTGGCGGAAGGGCACATCTGCTGATTCAGAACATTATTCTTGTTCTCTGCATACATGATTGTTCTATTGCTTGTACATTTAAATTTGTCCCCCCTATAGCTCTCCCCCCCCCCCCAAAAAAAACTACGGTAGAGTAGACTACCGAATTTCGTCGCTAAAAGTGCGTATAATGCACGAACAAAACGAGATTGATCTAACTATAACTATACACACCAATAAGTGGCTATCCACATTTTCGCTGGCTAGTAGTCCCAGTGACGTCTGACGATATTTGGTAGTCTACTCTACACATACTTAATTATTACACATGCAATCTGGCAAAGTAATTATATACAATCCAACAAAAGTGCAATAAAAAGACACATGATTTGCTAATCAGCATTAAAAATAATACAAAGTGTACACATGAATCACTAAGTAACCTTGGTCAAGTCCACAGAGCTACTAGACCTAGTTCGAGTCTCTACAATTCCCTCCTTCGGTAGGTCCAGACTGTCAGAGGTTTTTGAAGTCAGTGAGCCTCGTCTTTCCTTGGGGGAGGAGCCACGCCTCCGAGCAGGGGACGAGGGTGTCTTGCTTCGTCCAAATCCAAACAAGCCGACACCACTTTTCTTTTTAGATGACTCTCGCTTGGCACCGGATTTTTTGACTTTCTTCGAACTGGAAGCATTTTGTTTCGTGTCTCGGAACAATTCTGCACTGGGTGAGCGACTGTGGGCAGGGCTGGGGATTATTGTCAGAGTTCGAAGTGCATCACTACTCTTGGAACGTGGTGGACCGGTGTTACCTGGTGTCAAGTGTGCCGGAGAAGATGGGAGAGTGTGTGATGTGGAGGAGTCGGGCGTGAGGTAGATGGTGTGTGAGGGTGTGACATGAGTGGGGGAGGACGTGGCGCTTGGGTTGGGTGTAAGGTACGTAGTATGTGTGGGGGAAGGTGACTCGGAGGGTGTGTAGCGAATGGGCTCAGTGGGGGATGGAGAGGGGGTGGGCTGTTGGGAATCAAATCCAGAGTCACCAGACGTTCGATTCTGTGATCAGATCAAGAAAAATTGTAAAATTAATGTGAATCAATATTATACTTATATCGCATAGAATCTAATTACGAGCTACATGTAATGGGGTCAATAGCAGAGCTCAACGCGTTTATAATAATATAATGCAGCCATTTTCAGGCCCCATCCAACAAACAGATGTCTCTTGTGACGAGTGATGACTCGCTAGCCAGCTAGCTTCATTATGGAAAGTGAGCGAGCTAGGTTAACGAGTCATTATATACTATGTACGTGTATCTTTCATTTTACCACCAGATGGATACCAGCTATAGCGCCTACCATGAATCAATTCTACGCTGTCTATGCATAATTGGAAAAGCGCTTCTGAATCAATTCGACTATAAAAACCAGTTGCTTAGAAGCTAGCTTATAATCGAGTATACGTACGCGCTAATAATCCAATTTCTATGGTAGAGCCATAATTATAGTAGCATACATGTACTTTCAACCAAGCTAACTATGTAGAATGTATCTTGAGAAGAAAACGTTAAACACAAATTCAGGGCTAACTACAGTTCAAGCACACATGTATAGATGAAGCTAGTAAGAACAGTACAAGACTGTCGAGTATATACCTCTTTCTTGACAGCAGGGTGAGTCTCCCTGAAGCAGTTGTGGTGATAGGTCTCACTGTTCACTGCAATGTCTCCCACTCCAGGTACTGAGTACGAGAGAAAAGAAGTACATGTGCATAAGTCATTGAATTAATAGAGTAGACAACAATAATTATAAAATATGGCTATTATTTCAATGAGGTCAACAATTTTGCTTTGGTTTCACAATCCTCAAGCACCTCGTACATGTACATATGACTGTATGACTTGTGTACATTGTACTTGAAAAAGCGTTAATTACCAAGTCCTCCTAAATTGTACAGTGCACTAGCTATGTTTGTCATCATACAACAGTGGATTATGGCCACACCGCAATATAAAAAGGCCGAGCACCCATGCAGGTCACAACAAGATGGGCCATATCCTACTGGAGTAAGTTTTACGCACACACGCATCAATTATTGTCACATGCGACAAGATTATTTTTGGTTCACTCTACATGTATTTCATGCATAAACCCAACCCACAACAAAAGCTAACCCTCTAGATACTATATTATAGTGTCCACTGTACATACAGTTACAGTACTCACCATAGCCACTTTGTTCATTGCTGTCGTTGTAAGAATCCACAAGGTCTCCCGGCCCTCGACTGACTCTGTGACTGACCTTCACACTGCCCCCGTGAGTTATCTTATCCTGACCAGATTTGGCCGCAAGTGTGGTGCCTAGTTCAGCAATACGCTCCGTCTCCATCACATTCAACTATGTGTGTGTGTGTGTGTGTGGTGTATGTGGAGAGGGGAGGGGGGTTGATAAAGGAGAGAGATTTATTATAATAATTATGTACAGCTTGGATAACAAGGCCACTTAGTACATTGTACAAACTTATAATTATACTGTTACAGTAGCTACATGTACGTAAACAGATGATACCAGTCTCTTGCATTGGATTTATGAGCCAATGAAAAAGAAAGTACTCCATGTACAAGACGAAGTAGCTAATCACATACACATATCTACAAACATATACATGTAGCCACTGCAGTAACAATCTCTCACCTCAGCAATGGCGTCCTCTAGAATGGATAGAAGGTTCTCCCTGTCCTGTGAGGAGTCGCAGTTAAACTGCATTACAATCTTCTCCTCCATCGACGAGTGGATCTGAACACCGTACTTGTAATCTGAAGGGGAGGGGCATTGGTTAGAGTTTAGTATGCACGTGTCCCAAGTTGATGGTCAGCCTCACAACCAAAGTATTACAGTGGAACATCTCTTAACGACCACCACTGAATAAATTGATATAAAGGCCAGGCATGTACCAAATGAACAGTTTGTGGTACAAAGTAAACTACCTCTGAACAAAGGCCACCTCCGTACTAAACAACCCCTTAACAAAAATCCACCTCTGTATTGTTTCTCAAATGTGTCCCTTATAAAAGAGGTTTCACTTCAGTGCGTGTGCATGTATGAATAGGCTTACAATGAGTCTCAAAGCTGATGGGCATCAGGTTGAGTAGAAAGAAAGACTCTTTGAAGGCATACTCGCTGCGATTGCGTTTGCACACAATGAGCAGGTCAGAGAACGTGAACAGTGTTCGTCGATGGCTACGGAATGACTTGCTGTTCGGGTCAGTGACCTCGTTGACCGAGAACTTTCCCAGAAAGTGACGCTGTGGGTTGGCCAGTTTCTGTGTGTGTGTGTGTTAACCAACCAGTAGTAGTATGCATGCGAAATTGTGAGCTATGAAAACCACTTAGGCCCCTAGCTAATGAGAACAGGAGTAATAGATCTACTTTTGTACGTTTCTTATAATTATGTTTACTCACGACTGTTGTGGAGCCGGTGATCTGCTTCTCAATCTTTATAACCTTGTCAGTGTGATCCGCACCAGTGGTGAACTCATGCTAAAAACAAGAGAGTTAACGTTGAGACAGTATTATAGTGCGGAGGCTGAATGAAAATTAATACTAAACTATATTTAATCGATAACTTACAGTGAGTATTCGTTCGTAGACGTCAGTGAGCATTGTCTCGGGGAAATTCTCACTCTCGTTACAACCTGGAGCATTATGAAGGCGAGAACAAATTATTAAACATGAAAATGAAAACAGTTTATCTAAATTGGGGGAGGAAAGACCCGGATATATACATGTACGTACGTAAAGTCATGTACAAGCAAAATGTACAGGCATGTGAAACGACCATCGAATACAGACGAGAAACATTCACTGTACTGTACATCATTGTAACAGAGCATCACGGAAGTAAACGATATCAACACAATCCTTGTTAGTGACGGTAGACTAAGGGTGTTAGTGGGAAAGGCATCCACTGATCTAATTATGAATAATATAATTGTGGCTAATACGCCATTGGAACTTCCATATTGCACATTTGCTGATAGAGCACAGCTAAGCTTGTAAACAAGCAATTACGTGATAAAAGAACACTGGGAAATGTTGGCAATGAATCACCAATACACACTTTGTAAGTATTCTGTTTTTTCAACTTTCCCCACCAAAGTGGTACACAATGGGATTCCCCTAGTTTATAAGCCCCACCCACTCACCTCTGTTCATGGTGATCCACTGTTTCTTGGTGATGCGTGACCGTACGGACGGATTGTGCAGGGACGTGTGCAACATCATGATAGCGAAGGAGAGCATGTAGGCAGCGTCGTCAGAGCGAATCTGTGCATCCTTGTTAGCCTTGTAGTACTCCAGCGCAAACACCTCCATTATCTTGTCAATCTTTTGTGCCTCTCCCTAGGGGGTGGGGGTGGGGTGCTAGTAGTTAAAAGTTTTCTCTCTCTTTCTGAGACAATTCTATAACATGACAGACATTTCAAACTCCAGTTTATAGGCGGGCCTTCAGTAAAATATAAGTACACACATGTACATGACCAGGAGTGCTTTCATGCACTCCTTGTGCCTTTATTTGGACCCAAAAGTAACTTTATAGGTAGAAAAACAAAATGCTTGACATTGGATAATTGATGAAGTTATAGACACTCAAAGTAAACATTGTTAGGCTTTGTAAGGCACGTTATACACCGTATACATGTATGTATTCCAAACCTACCGGCATTCTGAAGATCTGTTGAAACTGTCTCAGCGCATCGTCTATTGGCTTGTCTCTCATGTCCATCTGCTCCACCAGACACCTAGCAACAAGAGGGGGAGTGGTTCAACACTATTCAACAAAGCATAAATTTAGTAGAAGGCTTTAGTGGCTATGTCTCAGTGGGTGGCTATGTCTCAGTGGCGCATAAATTCACTGACAGCTCAAAAGCTATAAGAAATTTAATAGCCCTAAAAAACCAAGCACCTTAACCACGTACATGTACAATGTACGTACGATATAGATACTGTTCGTTCAAGTCCTGAGCTAATACGGGACACAAATTAAATACTGTGCATTGAGAATCATGTGGGAATATCTCTGCTTCAACAATGAGTTGCTACGGGGGATTATCGTGGGAAGATCTCCATTGTCTACTGTAAATGCCATTAGACTTAGGTGCACGTGTATAGCCTAATAAGAGTGAAGTCCCTTTAATGGTACAGTAACTATTACTACACAATATACGTGACTACACAATATACGTGTACAAACCATGGTCACACTTTTGCACTAAGCTCTAATTCAATCCTAACCCCTCTCACAACCCTCACACACCACACATCATGACCATCACACATCACACACTCACTCTAGCACGGCCATGTTGAAGTCTGAGTTGATCTCTCCCAGAAACTCTCCGATCTTCTCCTTGCTCAGTCCGTAATGGCTCATTAGGAACTCTGCGACATAGCGAGGGTCGTCTTCCAAGATGTCCGACATCACCAGGTACTGGATGCCTTTGGTCGGCTTCCTGTGGGCGTGTGTGTGGTGTGTGCACATGGTGTATAAAGTGACTGCACATGTGTACGAGAGACATGTATGCGCGCACCATATTCATTTGAAGCCACATTGCAACATAAATCTAAAGATTAATTGTGTCTATAACTTCAGACAAAACCATATAATACCTAGGTTACAGACAAAACCAGCAAAACCAGGCCACCCTTGGGCAGACTAACAATGGCTGTAATAAAGCGGTGGTATGCATTGTAGAGGATGTACATGCACAGTCATGTAGACAGTGATTTGTGACAGCCATTAGTCGTATTTAAGAGGGCATGCACAGACATACATGTACATGTACAGCTGTGATTAGAAGACAACCTGAATTGAAAGCTTGCTAACAAGCAGGTATACAGATGTATGCATTCCATCAACCCTCTGATTCATGACAACACGAGATACTGCACAACAAGACAGCTTGTCAACAACAGAGTGCAATCAGTACCATGCAGTCTCAGATGGTCCCCATGTACACATGCAATACACGCACGTTACATTCTCAAAGCAAAAACAAGTTCAATTAGAAGGTGAGTCAAGCTGTTTTCTATTCAGTACTACTGACGTACACATACATGTACACTGAACATTACGAGGACAGCATACAAGCCATGCATGCACAAGTGCATGTACTGACCTGTTGAAGTGGTTCACTCCGATATTTTTCTTCTGTTTGATCGTGTCAATGCTGAACTTGCGAGCTTGAAACTTCTGTACATTACAGACAGGGGGTGTGGCCTCTGATGCCCTCCTATCACGACCATCTTCAATGTTCACACTCACCGGAGTACTCGACCGGGAACCTAGAGACACAAATGTGTGTGTGTGGGGGGGGGTAACGTATATTGAATATATACATGAATGTACAAGTGTGTACACATGATTCTAAAGATAGGAAAATATTTAATGGCCTGTCAGAAATGTTTCAATGAGGACGAGGAGTCTTATTAAATACTGGAAGACTAGTTATGGAAGAAACAGTCCAGCGAGGCAATGAATAAGCATAATAGTACGCTCTCATCAGAAAGTCTCTTTTATTACAGACGTACAATGTACATTAACACACGACAATAGTCAGCTAACCAATAGTCTAAGAGCAGGTTAATGGTCACTCTGCAAGCGTACACACACACACACACACACACACACACATTGCATTTATCAATTGACCCTGGTCTGCAAGCTATCACAAGTACATTGCAGCAAAAGACAGACGGCATTATAGCAAAGACAGAGCTAGTTATCAACTGAACTCACCAGTGGAGAATATGCTGAGAGGTCTGCTGATGTCTCCAGTGGAGAAGGCACCTGTGATCCCGTCTGTCTTGTCAAGTCGGGGGTCAGTCGATGACTCGTCTTCACACGCCCCCTCTATGTTCACTACCACCTGCGACAAGTCTAATGGTGTCGCCTGAGAGTGTGTGTGTGTGTGTGTGTGTGTGTGTGTGTGAGGGGGGGTTATAACAGAGGTTACTGTAGCATGGTGTGTGTGCCTTTGGGAACCATTAGTGTAGCTAGCAAAAAGTGTGCGTGATCGATGGAAAACCATTTAGTTTTGAGTAGTGTATAGTGTATATGCACGTGTGTGTGCATGCTGTGTGTATCGTTATGATAACAGACTCATTGTGTCAGTACAGTACTCATTCATTCAATCCACACTACAATGTCAGCACAAGCTATTGTACCAGGCAGCAGATCTAACAAGGAAACGGAATGCTTTGTGGATGAATCATGATCGATCGATGCACTCCTTATTCTACAATACGCATGTTGAACAATCAACACCACAATCTAAACAATAACTGAAATAGCAAACACACACACACAAAGCAGCACTTCAGTTACAGGAATTCCTAGTACAACTTCAGCTTAAACTAGTCATGTAGGACATGTGACTCGCAAGACGTAAACTTTGAACAACAAACTTCTGTGTTAGCACAACTGTGTCAAGCAAGCACTCTAAACAAGCAGCTAGCATTTGTATTAAGCCTCTTAAGCTCTCACACAAGAAGCAGCATAATTATACAGCTTTACTGAAGGAAACATTCTTAAGTTAGTGTAAACCATTCAAGTTATGGTAACAAAAACATATGTTATGAAGCCATCTGCTTATAAGGGACAGCCTTTGCAATAGCATGCTACATGTACATGTGCTTCATGTGATACGTAAACTTTGCACATGCACATGTACATGTACATGCATGTATAGCAATTCCACCAGCACAAAAACAGAATAAAGACTCCTACATTACATACCTCAAGTTCTTCCTCTAGTGTAACCTCTACCAATTCCACCACCTTCTGTCTCTTCTCCTGGACCAGCTCCAGACGTGTCCCTGAATGGGTGTGGCCAGTCCGCTCCTTGCTTAATAGTTTAGACGCCTCCCTTGCCTTCAAGAGTGGGTCGGTAACGCTCGGGGTACTGGTTTCACGACGATACTTTGGACGTTTCTTGTTTAAGATGCTTGGCCGACGACCTGGAGTTCGCATCGAATGGGCGCGGTTTCGACGGTGTTTCTCACGACGGATTTCTTTGAAACGTGACTGTAGTTTGTACTCCCGATACATGCGCTGTATCTTGCTCGCAGCCTTGTTGGCTTTTTCAGAGCCACCGTACTTGTTCTCCAAATCGCGGATGATCTTGCCTCGAATCCAGCAAGCAATTTCCGGTGAGATTAGTTCGTAATCCACACCAATCGTATTGAGGTTTGTGAGCGAACTTTGTCGCTTTATCTTCGGCTGCCCCTTCTTCTCTTCTTTCTTTATATCCGTCAATCTCTGCCTCCCACGTTCAATTGGTTTCTTTCCCTTGTAGCGTAGTGCAGCCAGAGTATGCGTGCGTGAGCGCATAGTGTACCCTCTGCATTGAATCACGTCTTCATCATTATTCAATCGCAACTGTGCCAACGGATTCTTCACCATTTTGTTTGTAGATAAAGAGCTTGTAGGAGACACAAGTGGTGTGCTGGTGTCAATGCTCGATTCAATGTCTGTGCCGGTTGAGGTTTCACTGATGGAAGATACATTGCTTCGAATTGAGGATCGACCTTCTACCACGACAAAATCATCAGTATTGGGAGCAGATTTAGAAACTGGAGTACTCTCGCCACTTTCAGTCGAGCTACTCTCTTTTGGTGACGTTTTCATTGTCTCTTTCTCCGAGCTTTTCTTGTTCAGTATGTGTTTCAGATGCTGTGCAATCGCCCCACTGCCTGAAGACTTTGGCTTTGGTATAATCGGGCTCTCCATTCCAGTATTCTGAGTCCCATTCTGATTTGTGTAAGCTCTGTTCGGAGCAGGTGATCCGTTCGTAGCAACCGCATGCACTCGATTCTCACCAACAATAGGTGTCGAGCTGCCAGAGGAGGTCTTGATAGGCAACTCTTTATCACTGCCATTTTGTTTTTGAGTGATTTTCAACTGATCTTCTTCCTCCATATCCGAGTAGTCAGTCTCACTATCTTCTGTGGGGGGGATTGCGAGGGATGGTTTTGGAGCGAGGGATGGTTTGGCTAACGTGGGGAGGGGTCTACGTGTTCCAGGGGGTGTGAAATGAGGGGGTATGTCGGGTAGTTCGAAGGAAGGTGGGAGACCGGGACGTAGCGTCTGTGACCTGTGTGTGTGAGGGGGGAGGGGGTTAGTGTGTGGTGTGTAGACACGTTTAGAAACGTAGTTACATTCATACATACGTACTTAGCAGATTACAAAGTTGTACATTCCTAGCAGCTAATGACCTGTGGCTATAGTACACCTTAGTACCTTCAGCTTCACAGATACTTGACCATGCAGGACTACAACAAAGAGCTAAGTTTAGCTAGCAACACCAGCCAGTTCCTATAGCCAACACTGGTAGCTAGCTAGGCTAGGTTAATTAATCAGCTCTCTTGCAAAATAATAATAATAACAGCTGCACAATTTGCACAGTCAGCAGGAAGCACTCATTGCATCACGACCACACAATCAGTGGCCATCTTTACCACAACAACCACCATAGTCACGACATATTGTAACACACCACACCACAGCACTGCACCGTTACATCGAACCTCAAGGCAGTACTTGGGCATACAGATATATTTGGATATTCTGGGCATTTGGAAATTTGCTGAGTGGAAAAATTTCTCACGGTGTACCATTTTGGCCAGTATACAGAGTGATACGTCCAGTAGACTGTATATAGTACAGTCAGGTATAAGGTACATGTACATACCAGGCATAGCAGACAGACTGACAAGTGAGAGGAGTGAACACATAACCAGCAGATTGTCTCTATGACATATTTGCACCTCAGGCCATTTAAGTGTGGTGTGGGCTCAGGAAAGGCTAGGAGTACATGGGTGGTGGTCCTGGGATTACTGTACCAATTAATTAGGGAGCACTCAACCATGCATACATTAAAGCCTTCCCTGTAACAAGTCATTGGCCTTATATTAACATCCAATTTGTACTGTACTTGGGAAAGGTGGTGTCACTTGGCTTGAGGACAGTTTACGCTGCATGCCAACATTATGCATAAATTATAGCGAGTATAATTATGTGCCAATATTTAAAGATCGTGCTGATAATTTAATTCAACGCTCTTGTACAATTTGTTCGTCAATACAATTAAGAACTGTACACATAAACACTTCACACGTACAGTAGGAAGGGCATAATGGGATATAGAGGAAAATGTCTGAAGTTACAGAGAGTTTGAAAACAAAAGAGCCTAATTATAACAGGCCACACCAGCTCTGGACTTTGACAATTAGCCAGAGGGACAATATTGCCTGAGGCTGGCTTCACCACTGACAACACATTTTTTCTCGACCCACCAACCATGCATCCATTAAAGTGTACTGTACAGTAAATCATGCGAGTTCATGACATAACATCTCCGGCTAACAGCAGCTGTACACAGAGGCCATGGAATTGAGTGGGAAACTGAAACAGATTTCACAGCGAATTATTGTACAACTGGACACTCATTGTCAATAAATAAGGAATGGGATGCACACATACACACGTACATTGTATACAGTGAAGCCTGTATATCGCATTTTCTCATAATCAGGTCACACACTCTATGATACAGCCAGATGGTTGGTACTAATGAAGCCCCACACAGTGTTTGGACCTGGGTTAGCAGGCCACCTCTTATTAACAGTCATGCACTGCTGGTTTGCAAAAAGAGCAATAACATTAATGTACTGCGGAGGTTTTCAGGTAGGTGAGGGAATGCTTCAGAGTGTAAAGTACCCATACATAAGTTATACATACAGCACAGTCAGCAGTAATTTAATACATTCATGAGTAACTTTACACTCCGAAGCATTCCCTCAACCTACCTGAAAACCTCTGTATGCAGCATGCATGTACATGCAATGTATATACACCTATCACAACTAGCACATTCTAACGAGACTATCAAAAACTGCTTTCAAATTGGTTGTGCAAAATCATATACATGTACGTACAAATGTACACAGAAAAGGGGCGAAGGATGTGAAGACTAATAAAATGGAACGAAGCTCTACATAAAAAGGCCTCACACCACATACACTGCACTTACTTAGTGTAGTTCAAAGGAAACACCCACATTTGGCAAGCACGTACTGTGTAAGTATTACCGTGACAACTTGCCAACAAAGGGGTTGTGTTGATTTTAAGAAGCATTCTCACTCTTGACACTAACAGACAAACAAGAAACAAAAGCTATCACATCCGGTAATGAAGAAATTCTGTATACAACGTACATCATGTATATAATATACCTACATGTAATACGGTGGAAGTTTAAGAGAAGGGTTTCTGGTGTCAAATGACACCACATACGTAGCTATCTCATTCCTAAGAACAACAAAGCGTGACTGAGTTGATCTCAGCAAAGCATATGCACACGCGATTATAAATATGGTACCATACGTGCCAGCATATGCCATGGAAACCTGATACACTCAATCTCTCTGATTACACTAGCTATGTAATTATAAAATTGTAAGTTTAGTACTATATATGAACACTAGCTCATATATCAATTTCCTACTTTAACCAGATGATACACAATTCATTGGCTATTGTTGAATTATCAAAACAAGCCTGCCAGATGATAAAAATTGAGCAGCTGCACGTTTCAATAATTGTACGAAAATGGTCAACACACAGCCGCTATAGTCTATAAAGGAGTAGGGCGGGATAACTTATTGACAAACAGTTTGAGACAGACAACAGCTCCCATCTGAAAACAACCACATAGCTATAGTTCCCAAGAGGAATAACAATTATAAATAAGTGCATAGATAATTACACATTCTCATCGGAGGTACTGTACATGCAGTATATACGTACATCTAGGTCAAGCAGTCATGCCAACTTTGTAGACATGCATAAAACTGGAGACTCGTAAGTAAACTGAACGCATCACACTGCGCTGTAGGATATCACGCTCTACACTAATTATATAGTAACTGTACAGCATATGCATACACGTATGCAATCGTCAGCACATATTTCCAGGCTCGAAACAACATTTGAGGTCACATATGGCTGTGTTCAGAGAGGGGTCATCAGGTGCATGGGGGAGGAGGTGGTGGAATGTGGGACCAGGGTTCAGGAATGAGACTACCACAACAATGGGTCCCTCACTCAGCATTTTAAATAGGGCAGATTAGCTATGTAGATCTAGAGTAAAGAATGCATACCAAATAGTTCAAAGTACGTATCATCTATGGAAGTTATACCAGCACGCTTAAAATAGATTTGCAGCCGATATTTACAACTTGTCTAATGAGGAGGCACTTAATTGGTGACCATTATAATTATCTGCATGGCTAGTTATTTCCTGAGCTAATTGCTTCACTTGGCTCACCTCAACCTAAATAACAAGGGGACAGCAAGACTCAATTCATCCGGCCATTATCCCTACGCTGGGTGGGTTAGGCTCATTCATCAGAACATGATAGCTAGACACTCAAATTTGGCATGGTATAAGTTTGCTCTAAAAATACCACTATTCGCAGTGCAGTTAGAAGATTACATGCATGTGCACTTGATGCAGTTCTGTGGTAACAGAATGCAAGCAACGTAATACTAAAATTGGGCAAGTAATGTGTATATACCAACAAACGTCATAAAAAGATCGCTATAAAATGAATGGTTGTATATTTGGGGACCTCCCACCCACACACATCATGGCTTAGAATTCCCCAGCGAAGCTCTCTAAAAAGCAACACGATACGTCATTCAGTGCATACACGAGGATGTGGTAAAAGTAGCTGCAAGGAAACAATTCAGCTATAAATATCCTCCTAAAATAACGCGAGTGTTGTTATGTTGAGTAGGTTTTCAGGGAATGTGGCACATACCACAGCCCCTGCAACATGGGAATTGACTCATCCATACAAGAAACTGTAGAATCTAACATCTCCGTTTATCTAAAACATGTGCCATGACTCGATCATCCATGCTGGGACATTACATTACGATGACTTTATTAATTAAGCTTGCAGTTGATTTGCCAACACTGTAATAATGAAGTTACTACAAAGACATTGCTATCTCCCTGTGTACTCACTGCTTAGCAACTGGTGACCTATGTATAAGAGGGTGATAATTGGACATAGGGCGAGAAGTTGGTAAATATAAGGCGAGACAATGACAACACATCCAAAGAAGAGCAGGCTAGAGGAATTCCACGCTCACTAAACAGGATTCCAAACATAATTATGAGTTAACTATTGCTTTTGCACACACATTTTAGCCTAGCTTAATTGCATCCATTGAACAGTAAGTACTTGCCTTCCACAGAAGCTGCTCAACTGTTTAAGGACATTATATCATGTGAGCTGTGCATCACATCAATATTATAATTTGGCAGTCAACCTACAACATGAAAGCATTTAAAAAATTCACACGCCTATTATCAGTTTATGAATAGCAGGCAGCATGATTGTCATTGCAATGACAATAAGGCAGCATTCCATAGTAAAACAAAACAACAGCTCCCCTGTGCAGACCACCCATACTATACTATACATGTACAGTTGGAAGAGCGCGATTGCAAAACAGATCAATTAAGCGTAGGAAGTATCAAAGTATTTCTCCTTAAAATGAAGCCTAATTTTCATGGCAAATAGCTACCTGTACAGATTCTTTTTTATGTGAGTGCATAAATTATGGCTTCTTTAGGTAGGTCAAAATCATCGCTTATTTACAAGCAAGTAACGTCTGAGGTACATAACTAATCCATCAAATTATTTACGTACTGGCTATGTAAAGTGCTACTGAATATTGTTTCTACAGAACATCAGCCACACACCAGGTTGGAGCAACACAACCACCTCCTGTTTACGTGGCAAGAGCTTACGATAAACCACACAATGTAAGCACACTAACCTCAAAGTTTTAGCGAAGAGTGCACACTTACTTACACTTTAACTGCTTTACGTGTATATAACTCTTACCTTCCAACTGGTCTACTGAACCCTGGTTGACCCGGTGGTGATCCAAATGACCCCACACTCTGTTTCCGTGACAACTCAGCAGTCTTCCCGATAAGCATGGCATTTTGCTTACGAAGATCGTCTCTCTCTCTTTTCATGCATCGCACATGCTCATCTTGGCTCTTAATATTTTCCTCAAGTTGGGTAATTTTTTCATCTCTTAGCTTGAGTAGAGACTCTAAGTGCTGTATAATGACTTGAGGGTTAGGGTTGTGAGAGGGGCTCAGGGAGATGGCCCGTGACCTCTGTCCACTGTGAATCTTTTTCTTCTGTGACATTCTGAACTGCAGAAAGAACAAATGGATGGAGCTGCACGTTTAGCTAGCGCTATAGCAGGCCGGGTAGTAAAGGCTAAGGATCTAGATTTACTTATATTATAGGTTGTGTGCATGAAATGAAATATCCTTACAATGCACAAGCTAGCAATTGTAGCTCGAGTGCAACTAAGTTTTTTATACAGTTAGCTCAGTTGACTCAGTTGACCTGAGCATAGATACGTACGTACATGTATGTATGTATAATTATACTAGGTGATTTTATAGCAACAATTTTATAGCTTGTAGCTATAAAATCTATCCTAGGCCTATGCATGCCTATGATATGTACGTGCACAGAAACTTATATCCTGAACTTACATGTTGAGTTTAGTAGCAGGTGCACATTACAGTCACAGATCTTTACTTTTACAGCTATAAACTAAGAATTAACTGAAGAGGACTCAATTTTACATGAAATTTACAACAGCTTGTGTGTACGTGTATGAATGTGTATGTGTGGGGGGTGTTTTCAGACATGCGGTCTACAACACTTCATGAATATCATCAACACAATAATAGGGGCGTGGTCTAACCAATTCCCTAAATAGAGCCCAATTTGAGGTGAGGATTGTTGTTATGTGCGCAAAATTAATGATAAGCACTAATTAACAGTTACAACAAATATCATCAGTTGTGTGTCGCAGTGCAAGTAATCAGCCATCTAATAGTCTAGCCAAGCCATTGCCTACCACGCCATCAAAGCTCTGGCTCTATCAGTTTAAATTCAATCAAGATGGCTTCTGGAGGCTCTGACTCTGACCTTGACTTCAGCTCAGCTCCTGAAGACCTACCTTCCAACGTGCCCCTACCAGAACATGACGGCCTACCTCAAGTAAGGCTGTCTTTACTAAGTGCACGTTTAATTAATTACAGTGTGCATCTGGCTAAAAATATCTTCCATACGATACGAAATGTTAGTTTAAATTTGGTTAGCTCCAGTTCATTTGTGAGTTCTACTCATCAGGCCCAGATGTGTCTTGTCGGCAATTCTAGCCAAATACTAGCTCCAGCTAGGATCTAATAATACATGTATGCAGCTACATGCATGTACGTTTTGTAAACGGTGCAATGCTTCTGTACTTAGCTATTTGTAAGTGTGGATACTGTGATGGACTAATGAGAAAAAAATCTGATTTTAAGTATGTACAGATGTAATGGAATGTACAGATATAATGGAATGTACATATCTATATTTATAGACTCTATTTTTAGACTGTGGATCTCAGATAAGTCTGAGTCACATGTGTTTTTTTGTCAGTTCTCTCAATTTATTGATTTTATTAAAATGATCATGAGAGTTCTCAACCGATAGACACTTAAAATATAGGCTGTTGCTAGTCTAGCCTATCAGTCTATCACATTTGGTGGCAGCGGTTTTGGAAGCAAGAAGCTCCAGTGAAACTACGAGATCGAGACTATATGACTGAACAAAGCCGGTGGACAGCAAGCACCTTGAGATCTGGAAAGATTTACAAGCAAGCAAATAAACTAGAAGATATGACATCAGGAGATGATCATACCGAAAGGCCAGACCCAATGGCAGAGATGCTACAATTGTTGATGGAAGACCGCAGAAGGCACGATGAAGAAGTTGCGGAGGAGAGAAGGCAGCGTGCCGAGGAACAAATCCGTGATAAAGAACGAAGGCTGTACGAAGACGAACGGCGAGAAATTGAGAGTCAAAGACAGATGGAACTGTTTCAAAGACTGCTCACAGGAATACACAAACAAGGAGAATCTGCAGAACGGCGGGCAGAGAAAGATAGAGAGGTAAAGCTGACCAAGCTAGCAGAAACCGACGATATAGAGGCATACCTTACAACTTTTGAAAGGATGATGACCTCATATGAAATTCCAGCTGACCGATGGGTGTACAAGCTAGCACCGCACCTGACTGGACAGGCGCAGAAAGCCTATGCTGCAATGCCTACAGACGAAGCAATCGACTACGAAACAGTGAAAAAAACGATTTTGATACGATACGATATCACGAAAGAAAGTTATCGACATCGATTCCGAACCGCAACACGAAAAACGGGCGAGAGCAGTCGAGAACTGGCTACTCGACTCAATGACCTGGCGAGCAAATGGCTGCAGGAATGTAAAACCGTAGACGAAGTTCGAGATTTAATTGTAATGGAACAAGTGATCGATATGTTACCGTTGGAGGTACGGATTTTTGTCAAAGAAAGACAACCCGGCACGAGCGCTGAAGCAGCAAAACTTGCTGACGACTATTGGCAAGCGAGGAAACCATCACTCGGAAGACGAATGGGACCACAAGCTGGTCTAAAATTTTGCCATACATGTGGGAAGCAAGGACATCTGTCGAAAGACTGTAGAAACAAAACACCGGGGAAACCCGACTGGAAACCCCAAAACAGTGGAGTCAAGAAAGACCTCAAAGACCTCAAAGACATAGAATGTTTTAATTGCCACAAGAAAGGCCACTACTCCTCGAACTGTCCCGAGCGAGCAGGAGCACTGTTCTGTACAGAGAGGCGAATAGATTACCAAGGACAATCGAATACAAAGAAAACAGAAGTCCAAGCCAAACCTAGTGTCGTAAAAACTGGCTCAGTTGAAGGAAAGAAAGTGGATAATATCCTATTAGACACAGGATGCTCAAGAACTCTCATTCGAAAGGACCTAGTTCCTCAGCATAAGCTACTACACGGAGAAGTAGTTGCAATTCGTTGTGCACACGGAGATACAGTACTGTACCCCCTAGCAGAAGTCGATTTGGAGGTGGAGGGATACCTAATTCATGTGGAAGCAGCCATCTCGGATACACTCCCTATGCCCGTACTCCTGGGCACAGATGTACCCGAACTCACGGCGATACTTAGAGGTGATCCAACCACGAAGAAAGTGGTGCCTCAGCAGGCATTGGCCGTGGTGACGAGAGCAAGTGCCATAAAGCAGCGAGAAGAAGAGGAAATGACTGCCCAAAAAGAAAAAGAGTCGGGCGCCCATTCAAAAACACTTGGAGTTGAGATGCAATTGCCAGTCAAGGAAACTGTAGACAGCGAGAGTGAGTCAGAAGTACAAAACTTGGAAATTATTGACAACGAGAACTTAAGTGACGTGCCCTTTCAAGATTTGGAGGATGAACTGTTTATCCCAAGTCGAAACAGAGAGACGCTCACAAGAAAGGAGAAACGCCAACAGCGAGCAAAACATTTCGAAAAATGCAAAAATATGCAGTCGGAATTGCACCCATTGGACATTTCACTTTCTAAATTCAAAGAATTGCAGCAAAAGGATGATACCTTAAAACAGTGTGTCGAGGCAGCTGAAGGCAGCCCATCAACAGCAGGGGTAGGGTTCTATCAAAATGATGGCCTACTCTATCGCAGGTGGATACCCCCCAAACAAGGGGCGGACGGAGTGGAAGTGGAGCAACTGGTACTCCCAAGGCATTGCCGAGAAGAAGTACTGAAATTGGCCCACAGCGTACCTTTAGCAGGCCACATGGGCAAAGAGAAGACTGCAAGGAGAATTCTGCAACGATTTTACTGGCCTACCTTATATCAAGATGTAGCCAAGTACTGCAAAGGATGTCTCACATGCCAAAAATCTACACAAAGCAGAACCAAACGAGCACCGCTCATCCCACTCCCAACTATTCAGGAGCCCTTCAAGAGAATAGCGATGGACATTGTTGGTCCACTCCCAAGAAGCAATTCGGGCAAACGCTATATTCTGGTTATATGTGATTACGCGACCCGATACCCTGAGGCTATACCACTCAAAAGCATCGATGCCCCACACATAGCCGAACAGCTGATGACACTGTTCTCACGAGTTGGAATACCAGAGGAAATACTGACTGACCAAGGAAGTAATTTTACTTCAACACTTCTAACGGAGATTTATCGGATGCTCCATGTACACCCCATTCGTACCACACCATACCATCCCCAAACTGATGGCCTAGTAGAAAGATTTAATCAAACTTTGAAAAGAATGCTCAGAAAGGCAACAAAGGATGAAGGAAAAGACTGGGACAAAGTAATCCCATATTTACTATTTGCATATCGTGAAGTACCACAATCGTCCACAGGCTTTTCTCCATTCGAGCTACTGTATGGCCGAAGTGTTCGCGGACCACTCGATATCGTCCGAGAAGCTTGGCAGACTGACAAATGCGATAGTGTGAGCATAATCTCCTACATCATGAAGATGCGAGATCGACTCGAACGAGCGACACAAGTGGTAAAAGTGAATCTGGATATAGCAAAACAGATTCAAAAGACGTGGTATGACCAAAATTCCCGACAAAGAGAATTCCACCAAGGGGATCAAGTATTAGTACTATTGCCAACATCTAGCAACAAGTTGCTCGCCCAATGGCAAGGACCGTATGAAGTGGTCAAACCAATTGGCAAGGTGGACTACCTGATCCACATGTACGATCGACGGAAAAAAAGAAGAATATTTCACGTTAACATGTTGAAACAGTGGTATGTACCCACCAATACTGGCTATATAGCAGAAGAAATTGAAGCTGATTATGTGGATGAAGATATACCTACGTGGACAGACGATAACAGTACCCAAATACCGATTGACAAGCGGGTTGACACCCCTCAGAGAGCCCAATTGCAGAGTCTACTGGACAAATACCAAGATGTATTCAAAAACCAACCAGGACGCACTTCGTTAACGGAACACAGAATAATCACTGGAGATGCTCGTCCCATTCGTTTACCACCTTACAGGATACCACATGCTCACAGAGATGCAGTCAGAGAAGAAATTGGCGAGATGCTCGAGCAAGGTATCATAGAACCATCCTCAAGTGCTTATGGTTCCCCAATTGTGTTGGTGACCAAAAAAGACAAATCGCTAAGAATTTGTGTGGACTATCGGAAACTCAATTGTCAATCACAAGCCGATGCCTATCCCATGCCCAGGATAGATGATCTAATTGACGGACTTGGACGGTCACACTATATCTCAACTCTGGACCTCACTAAAGGTTACTGGCAAGTACCTGTCGCTGTTGAAGATCGACCCAAAACGGCTTTTGTCACACCGTTTGGTTTGTTTCAATTCAAGGTGATGCCATTTGGACTACAAGGTGCCCCAGCGACTTTCCAAAGATTGATGGATCGTGTGATAGCTGGTCTCAGTGATTTCACAGCAACTTATCTTGATGATGTGATAATATTCAGCGAAACGTGGGAGAAGCACCTGGAACACGTTCGAACTACTCTCCAACGACTCAGGAAAGCAGGATTAACAGTCAAAGCAAAGAAGTCACAGTTTGGAGCAAAGTACTGTACGTACCTCGGACATATAGTAGGTGGTGGAGTGGTCCAGCCAGGCTCAACAAAAGTACAAGCAGTACGAGAATTCCCAGTACCAGTTACTAAGAAGCAGGTCCGAACCTTTCTGGGACTATCGGGTTACTACAGGCGTTTTATCCCTCAGTATGCCGATATAGCTTCACCTTTGACCGATTTGACAAGGAAGGCTGCACCCAGCGACGTTATCTGGACTGACACTTGTGAGCAAGCTTTCCAAAAGCTAAAGACTCTGTTGTCAACCTCACCGATCCTTGCAAGCCCAGATTTTACTCAACAGTTTATTTTGCAAACAGATGCTTCGGACAGGGGAATTGGCGCAGTACTCAGCCAGCTAGATGGAACTGGAATGGATCGCCCAGTGGCATACTATAGCAAGAAACTCTTACCTCGTGAAGAACGGTACTCAGTGATCGAAAAAGAATGCCTGGCAATTAAAGCAGGAGTAGCCGCATTCCAAGTGTACTTACTTGGCCGACCATTTACAATACAAACCGATCATCGCGCTCTCATGTGGTTGAATCAGCTGAAAGATAAGAACTCAAGACTCACACGATGGAGCTTGTCTCTACAGCCCTACAGATTTGAAGTAGTGCATCGAAAGGGAGTCGACAACAGTAATGCAGATGCACTGTCTCGTGCGCCAAACCCTATTTGACGCTGGAGAACGGTGGAGGAATGTGATGGACTAATGAGAAAAAAATCTGATTTTAAGTATGTACAGATGTAATGGAATGTACAGATATAATGGAATGTACATATCTATATTTATAGACTCTATTTTTAGACTGTGGATCTCAGATAAGTCTGAGTCACATGTGTTTTTTTGTCAGTTCTCTCAATTTATTGATTTTATTAAAATGATCATGAGAGTTCTCAACCGATAGACACTTAAAATATAGGCTGTTGCTAGTCTAGCCTATCAGTCTATCACAGATACTCAAGGCTATAGAGTGCTGTATCGGTTGGTTGTTAGTCGAACCCCCCATCATTGATACGCTATTAAACCCTCCTCAAATGTCGTGTGCTATTACCTTTAATTGCTATCATATTCTTGTGTAGATTTCAAAGGCCCCTACAAATATTTGAAGGAACATACGTAACTCACTCTACTGTATAATCTGCCAGCCCATTCCATGTGTCTAGACAGTGTACAGATAAATAATAATAAAACGTATAATTATACGATATCTTTCTGTGTGGTAGGTGCATTTACTTAATTACACTCAATTAATAATTACACTCAATTAACACTAGTGATTAGCGTGGTGTTGTGTCACTGGAAACACAATCTTACCAACTATATGTGATGGTGTTTGCTCAGTCTTATGCCTAATAGCTTGTGGGTGGGTGTGTGTTTGGTAGAGGTCATTAGTTCCTCTACACCAGCCAAGAATAACATTTGTAAGAAACATTTGTAAGAAATATGGCCCTATCCGTATTGTATAGTGTGATGGTGTTTGCTCAGTCTTATGCCTAATAGCTTGTGGGTGGGTGGGTGTGTGTGTGTTTGGTAGATGGTCATTAGTTCCTCTACACCAGCCAAGAATAACATTTGTAAAGAAACAATCTGTATTGCTGAAACAACTGATACAATGTGTGTAACAATTAACGGTGAAACTTTGCAAAAACTTTTGCCTGCATAAGGATGTACAGTAGTGGCTTTTCCATATTAGTAGAATGTTCTTGTGTGTGAAATAGGAAAGAGAATCAATCCCACATTTTCAGAAGTGCTCATTTGATAGCCACACATCCGAGCCCAACACAAATACACGTATCATACTGATTAAAACTGCCTGTATGGAATGATGTGTCCATTGTTAGTCAATACCAATGTTGGGAAAAATAGAAAGTGTTTTCTTCTGTCTGTCGGTGTGTAATATACTCATAGATCGATGTGTATATACTCATAGATTGCAATCAATAGTATACAATACATGCAGGGTAGGTCTATATTGAGTGACTTGCAGTGCATATTACATATTGTCCCCATTCTTGCCTTAATTATTTGTAACTCCTCACAATGAAACCCCCCCTCTTCTCCACAGACGGGCCCCAAGGGCGTACTCACCGACTACTACCGCACTCAACAGTCAGAGCGCCGGAAGGAGATTCTGGCAAAGAATAAGAGACAAGAAATCATTGAGAAACATTCGGCAACTGTCATGAGTCATGTGAGTGTGGGCAGGTCATGTAATGTGTATATAGTGTATAATAATAATGTTAGGGATAATTTTATCTCTGGCCCCACACGTATGTTATGTATACATGTGTCCTGTATCGTCTATCGTTCCTCTTTGTTTTGTTTATTCACCTCCTCGGTATATTGTCACCCACAGCTGTGTGGGCTCACCACTGATGTACACACAAAACCGTTCACCTTTTATAACTTCATTGTAGTGTTCATGAGCATCTCGCTTCCTACGTGCCTATCATTGTACACCTCCACCACCCCACACACACACCCACACCCCCACCCACACCCACACACAGTCTGAGGAGACTGCCCTGAAACAGGGAGAGAGTGAAGAGAGAGCCATGACTAACTTGGCGATGGCATTGGAAGGTGGTGCTCTACATGAGGACCCGTTCCTGCAAGATTACCGAGCCAAGAGAATGGAACAGATGAAAAATGAGGTCAAAAAAGGTGGAAGAAGGTTAGTGTTCTTTGGTGCCAGAACAAGACATACCGTAGGAACGTATTGATGTTTATGAATGAGATATTGCAGTGCTCTAAATATGATACTGTTCAAATGCAAGCCTATTTGTGTACACAATAAATTGAGGTCATAGCAATGACTTCTGTAACTAGGGCACTTAACTCTAGGTGGTCATGCCGACATATGCTGTACACAGTATCACACACCCACACACACACGCCCACTCACACATTCTCACTCACAGGCAACGATTCGGCAACCTGGTCGAAGTGAGAGGTGACAAATACGACCACTACATTGAGAACTCTCCACCTCAAACTTTTGTCATCATGCACATCTACGATGAGGTACATACACATACACGTCTGCTAAATGTACCTGCAGTGAAACTGTCTATTGTGGTCACCCTGTAAAGCTTATAATGGACCCCAAAGTCTTCATAGCACGTGCTTCAATCTGATCATCTCTATAAATTATACAAATTGACAGGTTTTACCATACACCCAAGATTCAACTACATACTTAGCAACACATACTAATTAGTAAAGAGGAAGCTTGCCTAATGCAGCCACTGTACATGTAGGTTTGCTAAGGGTGACTGCATGCGTAGACAGGTTTCACTGTATGTTGAACTTGATTGAGGAAGAAGTGATATTAAACTAGAGGTTGGATTTTCCAATCATTATGGCCATCATTATAATTATACATCGCTGTTGTTAAAGGAACCTTAACCCTGAAATACGTGTCTAGCGCAGGTGTAGAACTTTACATGTACCCATGTACTACTCCTGATAATTATGTTTGTGCTTTCTAGTTTGTGTCAGTGTGCTTGTACCTGAACCAGCGACTTACTCAGATGGCAAAGCTCTATCCTACAGTGAGTTCACACATTAAGTTGCTACACATTGAACCCGTAATGTGTATGGACTCCTGAAAGACACATTTAGCACCTGTGTGTGTGTCGTGTGTGTGTGTGTGTGTGCGTGTGTGTGTGCGTGTGTGCGTGTGTGTGTGTGTGTGTGTGCGTGCGTGCGTGCGTGCGTGCTAGCATTGAGTTGAGACGTTATGAATGTGTTACTTGTCAAACCACCTCACTTGTTTGTAATCATTTCAGGCTCGATTTTGCCGGGTTCAAGCAGGACAGGTCGGAGTCAGTCCTGCATTTGTAAGTATTTTATGTGACAATTATATGTACAGCTGTATGCTAGTACTTGTACATGTAAGTGAAATCATTACGCCAAACTACGTAGCATGTACGATCTGTAATGTATGCATGTGTTCTGTCTAGTGAATTTACCTCCTCCTCCCACACACACCCTGACAGATCAGCAAAGGACTGCCTGCTCTGCTGGTGTACAGAGGAGGTGATCTGGTGGGCAACCTCCTCCGAATAACTGATCAACTTGGAGAAGGCTACTCCAATGAAGATTTGGAAGCATTTTTGCACGAGTATGTCTTTATGTTCTTGCTCATAATTATTTCTATACTGTGCAACCGTTAATGTAATGATCCTTTACCAACCATTGGCAGTGTGTACCCAGAGGATGTCGGACACCACTTGACCTTTCTAAATTTTAAAAGGCCATAATTAGCAGAAAGGTCAAGTGGTGTCTGTCCTCTGGTGTGTACCCAGGGGGCCGGACAAGGGTAAATCGTTACATGAATTCTTAGCGTCATTCCAAACTTCTCCAATAGAGCCAATTTTGGGTTTAAGTGACTGAAAATCGGCCTACATGTAGGAAGGAGCTAGGCTTTGCAAATCGTTGCACCACAGTTGAAGCTATCCTTGAGATTGTAAGCAGTTCCGATAGGTTTGTGAGCTACTAGTAGTTATACAGACTGGATGTCTATAGCTAAGAGAGATTCTACTGTCTATGACTCTCATCAGTTTGTAGCGTCACAATTAAAACAAGCAGGCTGGGCGAGGCAAGCTGCTTTCAATATAATACTGGGAAGCTACACTCCTATTTTCTGTCTTCTCTGAATAATTAGTAACGAGTAATGTAGACAAATTTCCTCAGTAATATTAATAATTATGTGTGCTCTGGTTGTGTATCTATACTGTATATACAACTGTTAATGTAATGATGGTTTAACAAGAGGAGGATAGTCAGGGTCAATTAAAATCTGCTTCCAGAGGACTTCCAATCGTCTAATTCTTCCTTTGGTACCTCCAATCCTATTGTGGGTGAACAAACCCTATATAGCTGTGATACTCACTTCATATACATGCACTAAACAACTTACATCAACCGTGTTTTCCGCAGGAAAAATTGCCTCCCCCCTGAGTCGGAGAAAGAAGAAGGAGCTCTACTGCCAAAGAACATTCTAGGAATATCGAAGAAACGACTCTCTAGCTCTGACTCGGACTAGCTAGCAATTTTTAGCCGTTTATGTTCGTGCTCGTCTGCTCAGTCCACCACTGTAATCTGTAGTCTCACAAACGAAAATTTCTTCTATACAATCCCTTAATTTATTGATAGTGTCACTCCGTGTGTGTGTGTTGCAATTCATTTTATGGTGGAACTTTTTGTGTTGAGAACATGGAAATAACGAATCTTACATAATAAGATTGATATACATAATATGGCGAGAAGTGCATAATTATGGTTATCATGGGTATATGTAGGATACATATAAACATACGGTCAGCTACGGTGGAAAACCCACGTACTCTCGTTGAATGCACGAGCACCTCTGATCTTGCCAGTGTATGTATATAGTAGAAAATCAATCCATATAGCCATGAAACCTTTAAAAACAGACAGTGCACGTGTGACTGTACTCACACCACCCTTTGGAAAACTGTCCATTCCAAATGTAATGAACAATAATCGATGTGTCTTCCTTGCGAAGTATCTTCAGCTGTTAAAGTGACCTTCCTCTTGATATTGAGTGCCATATAGAATCCGTTCGAATGTGAACATTTCCATATATACTTTTCTGAACTTCGTTCACCTTTCCTAACACAAGCTGAAAAAATATCGTAACAAGTTCACCTTCTGCATGTCTGAGAAAAAGTAGCGATGAAAGCCTGCATGGAGAGGATCTAGGGATATGGCCGTGTTCATCTACATCGAAGAGCTGTGTCCAATTCAAGCCGTATCTCAATTTCGCCTTCAAGCATGGAGTTAGAATCATAATTATTGTCACTGTCTCGTTATTTTGAGGCATGAAAAAACCATCGTATATAGCTTGCACTCAAACATATGGGCTCCTGAATTTTTTGTTCCCATCGGATATGCTCATGCACATCTGTCTTCCCTCCTGAAATGTTCCTACCGTTTAGTATAAGATTCAATGCGACACTTGAATCAATGCTCATATCATGTCGTATACTGAACTTGAAGTTGGTGGTTCCAATATTAAAGTTCTTGTTGCAACAATGAACACTATATAGTATTCCGATAAGAAAGATCGATCTCCTTCTGTGCAAGTACCCAGACATCATGCAGATCATTGTTCTTCAGAACAGACATATACATTTATATACATTTGCATAGACACACTCACTATCATTATAAGTATAAATCTGCATGATGTATATAATTATGTAGTTCCTATATAGCTAGCAACTCAGACTTGTCAGCATAATTAATTTTAAAGTAACGTTAACTATCAGAAGCCATGCATGCAAGCTTCTGAATGTGTGGTGCAGGTTATACACTGGTACATGTAAAAGCAATGCAGCACAGAAACCAAGAATGTCATAATAATTATGGAAATATGGATAGTGCAGATGACTGTTTCAAGTTGTTCTTCATGCAGGGGCATTGTGCAGGCCACTTTTTTATTGCATCCTTTTAGTCTACATGAGTGTCATTATACGCCCTTTTTATACTCTGAAATAGCTGTGATCCTCACCTCGTTAATCACATAGAAACAACGATACCTATATAAAGCACGACAATTAAGACTACAATTCATAACGTAAAAAATAACACAGGTATAATGAAATATAGATGCATGGATTGCATGATTTGTTATCAGTTATACGTCACCGCTATGGTGTTTTTGAACACTTCGGTGTGTAGTATTGTCTTGATACTGGGCAAAACATACCAGCTATAGTAGAAAATCCACTTATTGAATGCACGAGCACCTCTGATCTTGCCAGTAGCAGAAAATCAATCCACGTAGCCATGAAACCATCAACACCAGACAGTGTACTCACATCACCAGCTCCCTCCTTGAATGGAATGGCCACGTGTTGTAGTGTCATGTTTAAAGACTTTACTCGATTGCTGTATTGTTTGGTCGCTAACAGTTTGACCTGGTAAGAATCTGTTGCTAAATATAGAGGAATTTTATTGGAAGACTTGTCTGACAAACGTAATGAGCAGTTAATTGTACTATACCATGTGTCTTCTTTGCGAAATATTTTCATTTTGTTAAAGTGACCATTTTCTTGATATTCAGTTCCATAAAATCCGGTTCGGATGTGAACACCGATATAGGATACATTAAATAATCCCATATTTTTCTGAGCTTCGTTTACCTTTCTTAACACATTTTGTGAGAAACTGAATAAATATCGTAATAATTCACCTTGAACAAAAGAATGAGGCACTCTGTGCTTTTTGGAATTAAGCATTTTTAGCAATGAAAGTCTGGAGAGGATATTGTGCTCGTCACAACGAAACAGTTGAGTTAGGCCTTTAGTAAAGGGTACAGGTAATGCAGTGCTAATTATAATGTGTTGCTGATCATCACTGTTTACATCATTCATAAAACGAACACACTCTTTCCTTCCAATAAGTTTCTTTATAACATGTTTGTCGTTTATGATTTCTTGCTTGAAATTCCATTGAAGTTGATTTGGAGCAAGATGGCGAAACGTTTTCATACCAATTTCATCCCAGTCCAAAAACAGCACTCTGTTCGATGCTATAGCTAATAGTAGAACTTGCTGTATCCGATAAAACTGGTCCCCGATACCATGACATTGAACAGGATTGTTGCACACATAGCTTAATGTTCTTATGTTGGAATCTCCACTCTTCATTTTTTCTATCTGCTGGCTGTGAAATAGTGCATACTTCTGAAGTGATTTTTTGAAGGTGTTATAATTAACATTGGTGTGCCTACTTTTCGCAGCCTTCAAGCATGGAGTCAGACTGATATTGTCACTGTGGTTCTTTTGGGGCATGAGAGAACCACCATCATAGTTAGATCTAGCACTCAAATTTTCATGGCTCGTCTGTTCAGAAGGAATGCTTCTTTTTTCCCCGCCTAATATGCTCACCTCTATCCTCTCTTCTGAATTTTCACCACTATCTTTTGTAAGTAGATTATCTTCTCCACCAACAGAATAGTGCTGATTGTTGAAATTCTCCTGGGAAATAAATGGTTCATTTGCATCTGTTGTATCGACTGTCGCAATCTCATCCACACCATGGAATGCCGCAATTTCAACAGCACTCTTATCTCTCTCCAGTGAATGTGGCTCTTTCTTTGAGAAGTCTATACTGCTTAGCACGAGACTTACACTTGAATCAATGCTCATAGCATGTCGTAGACTGAACTTGAATTTTGTTCCGATAAGTTGTTTATAACTCGTTACAATAGTCAACACCAGTATTCCGATGAGAACAATGAATCGCCTTCTGTACATGTACCTAGGCATCCTGCAGAGAGATTACTTGTACCATGCATGCAGCATAGACATTACACATTTCATTACACTGGCAACTCTATAAGTACTTCCTAGTCCATAGCAACTCAGGCTTGCAGCAAATGATGAATGTTTACAATCAGAAGCCAAGCTTTCCTGTGTTTTGACACCTTGCCACACCGTGTGTGGGGGTATAAAATTATTGTGCTGAATAAAGGGGGCGGGGCGGGGCTGCTCATAAGAAGTGTTTTGAGACATAGACATAGCATGCTGTCTGTGTCCTGAGAGTGCCAGTGTACAATGTGGATAGTGGTGACTGTTTTGTTTTTGTTAGCCATTGTAAGACTGCTTGGTTTGTATATACCGTATAACGCGGGTATATATATTTTGAGGGTATACATGTCTAATGTATACCACACCATGACATTATATAACTATGTATTTCCTAAGTTATTTTCATGAAAATTGCAATTGTCCAACATATTATAATTATGGTGTAAAGCGTATGTAAACAAATCTAGTGTCTAAATAATTATAGTCTATAGTAAATTATGATGATGGACCATTTACTGAATGAAGCCATGCAGCGTGCATGCAATGTCATATTATAAAATAGTGTGACCTGTATTGCATTTTTATCCCTTTTTTTAGGAGCGTCATTATATCTACACCATTTTTTACTCCTCCATTATTATATTTTGTTAATCACATGGAAACCACGATACTATATCCCTATAAAGACTACGATTCATATAACGTAAACTGGGTATAATTATAGCATGGATGTGTGCATAATTATATTTGTCCTGCGATGGTGTTTTGGAACACTTTAGTGTGTAGTATTGTCTTGATACTGGGCAAAACATACCAGCTATGCATGAGCACCTCTGATCTTACCAGTAGCCGAAAATCAATCCATGTAGCCATGAAACCATCAACACCAGACAGTGTACTCACATCACCAGCTCTCTCCTTGAATGGAATGGCCACGTGTTGTAGTGTCATGTTTAAAGACTTTACTCGATTGCCATATTGTTTGGTTGCTAACAGTTTGACCTGGTAGGAATCTGCATGTTGCTAAATATAGAGGAATTTTATCAGGAGACTTGTCTGACAAACGTAACGAGCAGTTTAGCGTACTGTCGGTACTATGTGTTTTCCTTTTGAAATATCTTCATCCTGTTAAAGTTCCCTATAGATTTTCTTGATATTGAGTTCCATAAAATTCGGTTAATAAGGTTCGAATGTGAACGCCGATATAGGATACATTAAAAATTCTCATGCTTTTCTGAGCTTTGTTCACCTTTTTTAACACATCTTGTGAAAATCGTAATAATTCACCTTGAACAAAAGAATGAGGCACTCTGTGCTTTTTGGAAGTAAGTATTTTTACCAATAAAAGTCTGGAGAGGATATTGTGCTCGTCACAACGAAACAGTTGGGTTAGGCCTTTAGTAAAGAGTACAGGTAATGCATGCAGTGCTGATTATAATGTGTTGCTGATTATCACTGTTTACGTCATTCATAAACTGAACACACTAGCTCTTTCCTTCCAATAAGTTTCTTTATAACATGTATGTCGTTTATAATTTCTTGCTTGAAACTCCATTGAATTCGATTTGGAGCAAGATGGCAAAACGTTTTCATACCAATTTCATCCCAGTCCGAAAACAGTACTCTGTTCGATGCTATAATTATAGCCAATAGTAGAACTTGCTGTATCCGATAAAACTGGTCCCTAATACCATGACATTGAACAGAATTGTTGCACACGTAACTTAATGTTCTTATGCTGGAATCTCCACTCTTCATTTTTTCTATCTGCTGGCTGTGAAATAGTGCATACGTCTGAAGTTATTTTTTGAAGGTGTTATAATTAACATTGGTGTGCCCGCCTTTCGCAGCCTTCAAGCATGGGGTTAGACTGATATTGTCACTGTGGTTCTGTTGAGGCATAAGAGAACCACCATCATGCATAGTTAGCACTCAAATTGTCATGGCTCGTCTGTTCAGAAGGAACGCTTCTTTTCTCCCCACCTAGTATGCTCACCTCTATCCTCTCTTCTGAATTTTCCCCACTATCACCAACAGAATAGTGCTGATTGTTGAAATTCTCCTGGGAAATAAATTGTTCATTTGCATCTGTTGTATCGACTCTGTTGCAATCTCATCCACACCATGGAATGCCGCAATTTCAACAGCACTCTTATCGCTCTCCAATGAATGTGGCTCTTTCTTTGAGAAGTCTATACTGCTTAGTATGAGACTTACACTTGAATCAATGCTAACTTGGTACAATAGTCAACACACCAATATTCCGATGAGAATGATCAATCGCCTTCTGTGCATGTACCTATAGGCATCCTGCAGAAAGATTATTTGTACCGTGCATGCAGCATAGACATTACACATTTCATTATACACTGGCAACTCTATAAGTACTTCCTAGTCCATATAGCAACTCAGGCTTGCAGCAAATGGTTTACAATCAGAAGCCAAGCTTTTCTGTGGTTGCTGCTGCCACATCGTTTATTGTTATTTGGTCTTGTTCGTCATTTTTAGTATTTTATGAGCATGCGCAGTGAGCTAGTGAAGCTCGCAACCATTATAGGAAACATGCATGGAAGAAGATACGAATTGTTGTCTTGCACTGAAAATCAGAGTCATGTGAAATTCGCCTCCTCGGCGGCCTGCGGGAGGCTATAACCCCCCCATGTTTTGTCCCTTGCATGTACCTATATAATTACTATTATAGCAACTCATGCAGGCTTGCTATCAAATTAATGACTAAAATGTTAATATACAATCATGTATATGCAGTCAGAAGCCACGCAAGCTTTCCTGTGTGGTGTGAGTTCAGTGTACAACTAATTATGCCTCGAACACTAGTTATGATGGTGGGCCATTACAGTAACTGAATGAAGCCAGCGTGCATGTAATGTCAAATAGTGTGGAGAGAGTGGTGACTGTTTTGTTCTCACTGCCTTATGCCACCGGCCTATATTTTTTTAGGAGCGTCATTATATATGCACCCTTTTTTACTCCTCCATTGTTAGTCACATGGAAACAATAATTCACCGAAAGACTACGATTCATAATCATAACGTAAAACTGGGTAGCACGGATGTGTGCATTATTTGTCCTGTGATGGTGTTTTGGAACACTTTGGTATGTAGTATTGTCTTGATACTGGGCAAAACATACCAGCTATAGTGGAAAACCCACTTACTGAATGCACGAGCACCTCTGATCTTGCCAGTAGCAGAAAATCAATCCACGTAGCCATGAAACCATCAACACCAGACAGTGTACTCACATCACTAGCTCCCTCCTTGAATGGAATGGCCACGTGTTGTAGTGTCATGTTTAAAGACTTTACTCGATTGCCATATTGTTTGGTTGCTAACTGTTTGACCTGATAGGAATCTGTTGCTAAATATAGAGGAATTTTATCAGGAGACTTGTCTGACAAACGTAATGAGCAGTTTAGCGTACTGTACCATGTGTCTTCCTTTCGAAATATCTTCATCTTAAAGATACGTGGATCTATACCTAAATTTTCTTGATATTGAGTTCCATAAAATCCGGTTCGAATATGAACGCCGATATAGGATACATTAAAAATGCTCATGCTTTTCTGAGCTTCGTTCACTTTTCTTAAAACATCTTGTGAGAAACTGAATAAATATCGTATTAATTCACCTTGAAAAGAATGAGGCACTTTGTGCTCTTCTGAAATATTACCAAGTATTTTTACCAATGAAAGTCTGGAGAGGATATTGTGCTCGTCACAACGAAACAGTTGAGTTAGGCCTTTAGTAAAGGGTACACGTAATGCAGTGCTAATTATAATGTGTTGCTGATCATCACTGTTTACATCATTCATAAACTGAACACACTTTTTCATTCCATTAATATTCTTTATAACATGTTTGGCGTTTATAATTTTTTGCTTGAAATTCCATTGAATTTGATTTGGAGCAAGATGACGAAACGTTTTCATACTAATTTCATCCCAGTCCAAAAACAGCACTCTGTTCGATGCTATAGCTAATAGTAGAACTTGCTGTATCTGATAAAACTGGTCCCCGATACCACGACATTGAACAGGATTGTTGCACACGTAACTTAATGTTCTTATGTTTGAATCTCCACTCTTTATTTTTTCTATCTGCTGGCTGTGAAATAGTGCATACGTCTGAAGTGATTTTTTGAAGGTGTTATAATTAACATTGGTGTGCCTACTTTTCGCAGCCTTCAAGCATGGGGTTAGACTGATATTGTCACTGTGGTTCTGTTGAGGCATAAGAGAACCACCATCATAGTTATCACTCAAATTGTCATGGCTCGTCTGTTCAGAAGGAATGCTTCTTTTTCCCCCACCTATAATGCTCACCTCTATCCTCCCTTCTGAATTTTCCCCACTATCTTCTCCACCAACAGAATGGTACTGATTGTTGAAATTCTCTTGTGAAATAAATGGTTCATTTGCATCTGTTGTATCGACTGTCGCAATCTCATCCACACCATGGATTGCCACAATTTCAACAGCACTCTTATCTCTCTCCAGTGAATGCGGCTCTTTCTTTGAGAAGTCTATACTGCTTAGTACAAGACTTACACTTGAATCAATGCTCATAGCATGTCGTAGACTGAACTTGACGTTTGTTCCGATAAGTTGCCTATAACTCGTTACAATAGTCAACACCAGTATTCCGATGAGAACAATGAATCGCCTTCTGTACATGTACCTAGGCATCCTGCAGAGAGATTACTTGTATACCATGCATGCAGCATAGACATTACACATTTCATTACACTGGCAACTCTATACCTAGTCCATAGCAACTCAGGCTTGCAGCAAATGATTGAATGTTTACAATCAGAAGCCAAGCTTTCCTGTGATTGCTGACACGTACACCTTGCCACATAGAACAGCTGAATAAAGGAGGCGGGGCTGCTCATGACTCATGAGAATTTTGATAGCGTGGAGAGTGGTGACTGTTTTGTTCTCGCTGCCTTATGCCACCTGTATTGCATTTTTATCCTTTTTTTAGGAGTGTCATTATATCTACACCCTTTTTTTACTCCTCCATTATTATATTTTGTTAATCACATGGAAACAACGATACTATATACCTATAAAGACTACGATTCATATATAACGTAAACCGGGTATATAGCACGGATGTGTGCATAATTTTGTGAGAAACTGAATAAATATCGTATTAATTCACCTTGAACAAAAGAATGAGGCACTTTGTGCTCTTTTGAAATAATTATTACCAAGTATTTTTACCAATGAAAGTCTGGAGAGGATATTGTGCTCGTCACAACGAAACAGTTGGGTTAGGCCTTTAGTAAAGGGTACATGTAATGCAGTGCTGATTATAATGTGTTGCTGATCATCACTGTTTACATCATTCATAAAACGAACACACTCTTTCCTTCCAATAAGTTTCTTTATAACATGTTTGTCGTTTATAATTTCTTGCTTGAAATTCCATTGAATTCGGTTTGGAGCAAGATGGCGAAACGTTTTCGTACCAATTTCATCCCAGTCCAAAAACAGCACTCTGTTCGATGCTATAGCTAATAGTAGAACTTGCTGTATCCGATAAAACTGATCCCCAATACCATGACATTGAACAGGATTGTTGCACACGTAACTCAATGTTCTTATGTTGGAATCTCCACTCTTCATTTTTTCTATCTGCTGGCTGTGAAACAGTGCATACTTCTGAAGTGATTTTGAAGCTGTTATAATTAACATTGGTGTCCAGGCTGTGCCTGCCTTTCGCAGCCTTCAAGCATGGAGTTAGACGTACTGATATTGTCACTGTGGTTCTTTTGAGGCATGAGAGAACCACCATCATAGTTTGAACTCAAATGTTCTTTGTTTTCATGGCTCGTCTGTTTAAAAGTAACGATTCTTTTTCCCCCACCAAATATGCTCACATCTATCTTCCTTGAATTTTCGCCACTATCTTTTGTAAGTAGATTATCTTCTCCACCAACAGAATGGTGCTGATTGTTGAAATTCTCTTGGGAAATAAATTGTTCATGATCATTTGCTTCTTCTACAGTTCAGTAGATGTGTGTAGATGAATGACTGAACTACAACATATCCAAAAATGTTTCCATGGAAACATAAGGTGGTGGGTTTGTGGTGATTAATAGAACAACAGCAAATTGTTATAGTCTAGGACCTTAGCTGTACAAGATTACTGTTTTATTACTCTAACCGATTACCCACTATAACAATTTGCTGTTGTTCTATTAATCACCACAAACCCACCACCTTATGTTTCCATGGAAACATTTTTGGATATGTTGTAGTTCAGTCATTCATCTATACACGGGTATCAACACCATTTCTTAGAAATGCTCCAATCAAAAGATATATTTACATTTAAGTACAACTACTCACACATTTGTGGTAATCTACTCTCTAGACTAAATGAACTGTAGATCGTCTGTCTCAATCTCATCCACACCAGAAGGCATTTGGATTGCCACACTGTCAACAGTACCCTTATCTCTCTCTGGTAATGTGGTTCTTTCTTTGAAGAGTCTACACTGCTTAGTACGAGACTTAATGCCACACTTGAATCAATACTCATAGCACCTCATAGACTGAACTTAAAGTTTCCAATAAGTTGCCTATAACTCGTTACAATAGTCAACACCAGTATTCCGATGAGAATGATCAATCGCCTTCTGTGCATGTACCTAGGCTGAGTAGGCATCCTACACTGCCGCAAAGATAGTACAGTATGTAGATGTACCATGCAGGCAGTTCATTACACTGGACACTGAAAACTCTTCCTATCTCTAGCAAATGATTGAAAGCCAAGCTTTTCCTGTGGTATTGTCTACGGCAAGCCATAGGTATCTATGGGCAAGCTGACATCTTGGGCTTGGGAATAAATTATAAACAATGCGCGCATGTAGCGCGCATGTGCTGAATAAAGGGGGTGGGGCTGTTCAGAGACCCAGCAGGCAGTGGTCAGCGTACTGTGATTGTTGTGAATGAAGCCAGTGTGCAATGTGGAGAGTAGTGACTGTTTTGTCCTTGTTAGCTATTGCTGCCTTATCAGCAGGTAAGACTAGTACTGTGATTCTGGTTTGGTTTGAGGGTGTAGATCTATAGATATCTAAAAAGTACATCGACTGGCTATAATATCAATTTTCTGCTAGCTATAGTAGATCTATAGAACCATTTTGTCAGAGTCTAGAACATGTAATTAATTGAGCTATTTTTGGTTCATTAAAAGCCAGGCTAAAGCCGAGGGATATACATTTTGAATCGAGACTATATACCTCTGCAGGTTGTCCTGGCACTGTTCAATACCTGTCAGGGAGCAACATTGATAACATCAGAGGTTGCACAATAGTAGAGGGTAGTCTGGTCATTAACCAGATGTCTTTCACTGGGTGAGTCAAGGTGACAGTGTGTGTTTGTGCGTATGTAACTAGATCCTTGAGAGTGAACTACTGGATAGTGTGCAGTGCATAGTTATTATGTACATAATACACAATCCCTTACAGTGATGCTACTGCAATACCAAGCATACCTCCTATTGCACTCGATCAACTGTCCTACCTAGCAACTATCGAACAAATCAGTGGTTACTTATACATTCATGACCTTCACAACATCACCAATCTTCGGTTCCTGCAAAATCTGGAAGTAATTAATGGAACTGAGACCATTGCTCTTATGACTGGGGAATATGCTGTGATAATAGAAAACAATAATTACTTGCAGACACTCGGATTGTCCTCCCTAAAACAAATAAAGAATGGAGGAATTAGGATAGCTACCAACCCTCAGCTTTGTCTGGTTGACACGCTAACACTGGAGAATTTCATGGCAACTAATAGTCCAGTTCGAACCGGAGGACTGGGAACGGACTGCTCAGGTACATAACATACATTACGCTATTATAGTTATCAACACATAATTGTAAGACAGCAGATCGCTCAGGGTGTAGTAATTATTATGAGCCGGACGGTTTCCCAATACAGGAACATTATATAATTACTAGCTACTGATGTCTTATATAGTGTTAAGTCGTATATATAACATAAATTATACAGTACTCTTAACCAACATTAATTTGTCTGAGCATTGATTCTATAATTATAGCTATTATAATACCTCAAAACCGTCCCTCTACATATATATACAGGCTACACATGTCACGAGCAGTGCTCTACAGGGAGAGGCTGTTGGGGCACACTGGCTGACGAGTGTGTCGAGTGTCAGAACTACGACTACTTAGGAACGTGTCTCCAATCATGTGACCTGTGAGTTTTCATAATGTTAATAGCTATGCATGTACAGATTCTATAATAATAGCTACTGGTAGTCATGACTTCTGAGTTATTGTTTACTTTAGCTAAAGGTTTGTGAAATAGCTAGATTAGTGCGATTTGCTAGTCTCTTGGGGGTCCAATTATTAAGTCTATTGCATGCGCCTACAATTGTTTGGTGGTTGAGTGATAACGATATTCATGAGCTGTGAGAGCACCCCTGGGGAGCATGTAATATGAACCTCTGACCATGATAGGCTGTTGATGTGTATAATGTTTTGTATAGGATTTGCTTGGCTTTATGAATGCACCCTCCGCTATTTACTCCATGCAGGAGTGTGTCTTATGCCAACGATTCCACTAATCAGTGTATACCTTTGGCTCTACCAACCACTATTGACGTCTCTACCACCATGTCAACCATAGCCTCCACACCAGCACACCCTGATACTACACACCCTCACACACAAACTACTCAACTTGTTACTCAAGCCACTAACGAATCAACACCAGCAAAAAGCATGCCAACTGACGGTACATTTCCCGAGCACTTGTCCTGGCCCATTATAGTCGGGTCTATTGTCGTGGCAACTATACTGCTCGCTTCACTGATTGCTGTCTGTTACTGCTGTTATCGTTCAAAAAGCTCTAAAAAAAAGTCGTTACCCATGATAACTACAACAACAACATCAGACGTCGAAAGTGACAATACAAGCGATCACTTCAAAATCAGTCTTCGAGATTTGAACTCAAAAAGAATGCGGCAGGATTCCGTTAAATGCCATCCTAGCGATAATCTCTCTACTACACTGGGTACCTCATACGATCCTGGACCTGAAGGTTCTCCAACTTCAATCACAAGACTACTCAAAGACAACCCAGCTTCGAGTGAGGCATGTACACAACAGTACAGTAGAAGGTCATCTCCAGAGACAGAATTTAGACAACGTCAAAGCTTGTCGACGATTCCTGGTACGATGCATGGTGGTATTTACAGCACCCGGACACCCCCCTCACACCCACACAGATTCTCAGCCACACCCCACACACATAGAGGGTCGTTAAGCTCGGTTCAAGGTGGAACAAGCTCAAGATCGAGTGGCGTGCCAAGCCGATCGAGCAACATTACTACAGCTAATAACAGTCAACTTGAACTGAGGACATCAACTATAGAGTGACTAATTAACTCTGCTTAAGAGAATATACTCAGCAAAGTCTAAAGTATACGACCTTGACATTCACCTCTGTATGAATTTCCCTAATACATTTAAGTTACTTTCATGAATATTGCAATTGTCCCAATGAGGTGCAAACACAACAATTTGCTAAAGATCAAGCTAGAGGAAACAATGAACAGGATTAAAATGATTTGATGATGGTAAATTTCGGCAAAACTTCTCTCTATAGATAATAGATAGTTATGTTGATTCTAATTCCAGCAAAGACTTGGACGATCAATGGCTTCACTTTTCCCCAGTCAAGGAGATCTAGGCCACACCCAATCATTGGCATACAGAGCTCGCTCACTTTGTTGGCCAGGCAGTGTTTCTTCATCGCTTGCAGTGAAAAGTTAAGTGTTTCGTATGTTGGCTTGTGGAAGTGACGCTGCTTAGTTACCTATGTGTTGGGGGGGGGGGGGTTAGAATAAAAGAATACTGAGCATACTGTTACGTAATGTAATTGCATGCACTGATATTATGCTCGTGCTTAACTAGACTAGTGAATGCTTCGCCTAATGAAGGGCAACTCACCAAGTAGTAGATAAATCGCCCATGCTTCTTTAACACAGCAACCCCACCGGTCTGCACTCCTGTTGTATAGTGTGTTTTGTGTATATAATTATATATAACCTGTATTCAGGATAGGATGTAATTCTCACACCTTGTGCTTTAAGCTCTGCTACTCCACCAAACTGCGTCTTAAACACTTTAGCCACACCCTTCCCCATGGAAATGTCGGCACTTATACAGTGTGCCAGAGACGAGGAGTTGGGGCATGAGAACAGGTCACCTTGTACCATTGTCAAAGTGGGGTCTGGAGGGGGGGGGGGGGGGGGGGGGTACCAAGCATGTCATGACACTAGATTGTGTCATGCACTAGATCTTATTCATACATTGAGCAGTGAATTTAGTCGCTATGAGTAAATTATAGTTAACTCCTTTATGATTACACAATGGAGGACAAAAGAGGTTTAATACCAGTTGTAGGAGGAGAGTCACCAGTTGAGGTGGGCAGAGGTGGTTCTCCTCCTGACAAGCTTGAGTGCTCAGAGGTACTGGATTGTGATGAGGATCTTCTGGTGGATCTTTTAGCTGGTGTAGCACTCAGAGGACCTGACTGTACTCTCGATTTCCTTGAGCTTGCCATGATCTTTTACACTGGTGCCTTCTCAGCAAAAAGCCAAAAGGGGGCGTGGCTGGTTAGAGTCAAAGGCAAAGATTCTATGTCTCAGCGCACTCCAGTAGTCGGGCGCCGCCGCCCTCTACCGTTGCCCGGAAGGAGGGCGGCGGCGCTCAGCACTACAGAGCTACATGTACTGTACACGTACGTACACGTAGAGATGTCTCAGAGTTATGATGTGATTGTGGTAGGAGCTGGTGTGGTTGGAAGCTCAACTGCCTACAACTTGGTACAGCATGGAGCAGGTAAAGTGCTTCTCTTGGAACAGGTATGAATAGATCCGTATCGGTATTTTGTCCTGCTCCTACAGGATTACAATCTACGTATCTAGTCTAGATGCACTCGACTCAGTCACGAAAAATCTAAGCGACATTCCTATTTCTGACGTCTAGATCTACATATGAATCGCAAACATACACGTCCAATTTTGTGGCTAAGTCTCTGCTATGCTGCCAGTTAAAACGTACACTAAAATTTTGTTACAGTTAGATATCTCTCCCCTCCAGTTCTCATCACTGCACACTCGAGGCAGTTCTCACGGTGGGTCCAGAATCACCAGACGTGCCTACAACAAACCGTTCTACGTGCACATGATGGACGAGGCGTATCGAATGTGGGACCAGATCGAGAGGGAGGGAAAGACAAAGCTATACACGTGTGTGTGTGTGTGTTCTCTTCTCTGTGTGTAGGATTAAAAGTACCATTAATTTTAAGAGGTAATATTTCCTTTCGGACTATTCCCACTCATAGTTTGCTTGATGAATAATAATAATATCTCTCTTACAGTAATACCGGGATCTTAGTGTTTGGGCCCAGAACTAGCCCAGATTTGAAGAAAACCATAGCGAGTCTGCATATTAATGAAGTGGAGCATGAAGTACTGACAGCAGAGGAGGTAACTTGGTTGCTACAGTAGATCTATATACTGTACTTTTCGTGATATATCCATTGAGTTTTTGATATGTGCTTTCTTAATGCTTTTATCCATGCACACGTCTTTTTTCAGTTTCAGTATAATTATGCTTTATACAAAATCTTCTCTCATAGAATCAGCCTTCCAAATTTTCATGTTGACAATGCTTTTCATCCCCTCAGGCCATGTTGCGGTACCCTCACCAGCTGGACCTGCCGTTTGATCACAAATGTGTGTTTGAGAGAGACGGGGGAACTCTACTAGCCACAAAAGCTGTCAGTGTTATTCAGGTAGCACTTGAATGTTTCTATTTGCATGCACAGTATGACCTGTCTATAACAGTGCAAAGGAATAATAGTTGTACTGTGATTAATTTGCCTCTCAGTTCCCCCACGGAGGCTATGTCTGGCCAGCTACTTTTTAGAAACGAGCATCAAACAGTATTTTGCGAGTGCTAATTAAAGTAAGATCGCAATGGTACTTGTATTAACAACGACGATCACGATCTTTTGGTAGACTACATGTAGCATGTTTTGCTCATTCTCAAAATTTGTTACTTGCAAAATAGAAATACGGTATTCTGACAGTTATCGACTCGTAACAATCTTAAGCTCACAAACTGTGTCATGCATACACATCCTACCATTAACGACAATGCTGCTTGAAATAAGCTTGTGTAAGTCGATTACCCTACCCCCTCCCCATCTCTGCAGAGACTGTTCACTGAGGGTGGTGGTGAGCTACTGGACGGACACAGAGTAAAAGAGATAGCCCCTGGGCCCATTGTCAGAGTAACCACTAACAATGGAGACTTCACAACCAGGAGACTTGTGGTCACTGCCGGGCCTTGGGCTCCTACCATTATGGCTCAGCTTGGAGTGAAGCTGCCATTCAAGTTCAGTGTGAGTGCGTATTAGTGGATATTGTGTATAGAAGGTGTTCAGGGATGTCTGGCATGCTTACGTTTGTTTAGAAGGTGGCTAATTCGCTACACAATTGAGACAGTATTTGTCCGTCCATCTAATTTGATTTGGGAGTATTTTGTATAGATCTTAATTTACATATGTACAAGCTAAAAGCAGCTACATGTGGGTGTAGTGCAGTACTTCTTTTGAATTGAATCTACTTATGTACTGCAGATAAGAAGGGCGGAGGTGTTCTACTGGAGAGTGGAGCATCCGGAGCTCTACTCTGCCGATACCTTCCCATCCGTCATACTGTACGATGACACGCACCACCCGTTCTACGCCATGCCCATCTGTGAATATCCTGGTCTGGTCAAGGTGAACTGTCAATGAATTATATGTATGGGATTTCACTAATTCTTAGCTCTTCATTAAACCTCTGGAAAGCATTTGAGTTTTCATATAAGGTGCTTCTACGTCAGCATTCTTGCAGCCAAATGAATCGACCTAGCAAATGTTTCGAAGCCCATTTTTCCAAAAATACGTAGGTATCTATCTCAGTAAATGTGCTGATATCTATAATGCATGAGTTTTAATGGTGTCCAACAGTCCATGTTGTGATTTAGAAGCCCTAAGGCACATGTAGTACCCTCGCTACGCTCGATATACTAAATAAAGCAAGGCCTTAATTTGGGGTTCTAACCCATAGACACCTCTAAGAGTATACATACCAGTACATGTACATCATACAGTTTAATTATCTATTACTCTCATCCCATGCAGATCTGTCCATATGCCACCGTGTGTGTGGATCCTGACAGTAGGGACGAGCAAATCTCTCCTAGGGTCGAGGACATTCAGCCGTATGTTGCCAAGTACTTTAAGGGCGTGTCTACAACTCCTAGTATCTATGAAGCCTGCATCATTACAGTAAGTATTTTAAATAATTATAGTAGGTGTGCCGGTATTGTATGGAGGGCACAATTTTTTTTTTATATGGAGTGTGGCCAATTTAGAAAGTGTCATAATAGAGGGTCCTGAATTTATAATTATGGTTTTTCTTGCGGGCCAAATTCTATTTTGAGGTTCTTCTGGAGTGACGATCTATGAATTGCAGGACACTGATGTCTACTTGCGAGACTAATTCTTGTTACTTGAGCCAGTATGACTACGTGTGCATGCACTAGTACCTTGTGTTGTCCTATTAAGCGTTTTCTTGTTCACAGAAAACACCAGACGAGCATCCTATTATTGACAGACACCCCGGGCACTCCAACATAGTGTTTGGGGCTGGCTTCTCAGGTCAGTAGTTTGCATCACTCCATGCACATAATTATGCATGCCTTTAAAAAGCTATTAGTAACTTTGCAAATAAGGGTGCATTTTTAATACATGTATGTATGTATGTACAATAGACTCTCGCTATTCCGGCTCTCTGAAGTACGGCCACCTATATATACGGCCATTTGGTTTGGCACGGATTGCTAGCTAGATGTTTACTGCACAAAACCCGCCCTGAAATGCAGCCACTCGCTATTCCGTATACTGGCCAGTGCATGCACTAATCTAAGACTAAGATCTCTTCCTTGCAGGTCATGGGTTCAAGCTGTCCCCAGTGATGGGCAAGCTGCTGTGCGAGCTAGCTATGGACCTCCCACCATCTCACGACCTCACACCGTTCAGACTGGACCGGTTCAACAAACACTCGTCAAAACTGTGACCTGAATAAACATGCACTTGTAATCACCAGAACACATGATATTTATAATCATTTATACTCAGTGTACATGATTTTATACTCTGTGTATTGAGTAGACTCAGTTATAATTTTTATAGTACTCATGTAGGCATGCAAATAATAATTAATGAGTATACGAACATAATAATTATTAATGAATTATTTCGATCAGCATTGCATGTACTACGGTATACAGTTAGTACGATAATGATTTATAATTATACGTGATGATAAATAAAGTATTGCAATGTATCAGTAAGAGCCTCTAGTGAATTCAGCCCAATAACTTATGAAAATTAATGTTTACTTTCTTGATTATTGTTGTTGCAATGAGCAGTACACTAGTACCTGTAGTGGGGAAAACGCAATTGAGAGTCATACAGTATAATCTACGTCGATCTACTGCATGTATACAGTACAGGTCACACTGTAACAAAGGACAACTATAATAATTATTATAATGGAATATTGCATAATTCGGCTGGGACAGTCAAATTATTATTATGGGCATCATTTCCACAAGCACATACATGTATATAAGTTAACATAACATGAAACTGTTGTCAACACATACAGTACAAAGTGGTCACCCTCTACAATACAGCCATGTTAATGGGCTCATATATTGCAACATGTGCGAGTATATAGGCCACCTCTTTATTACAGCTACTGTTGGTCTTCCAAGAGTGACTGCTATATACGTACACAAGCTAGTTCACAGCACAGTAAAACACAGATTATAACTTACTTATAGTAGTACGGTTTGTACGGTCCGCTCTTGGGCACCCCCAAATACTTGGCTTGGTCTTCCGAGAGATCGGTGAGGTGGGCGTCAAATGAGGGAAGGTGGATGCTCGCTACGTACTCATCTGTGAGGGTGTGTGATGTGTGGAGGAGTGTATGCACAACCATTCATCACTGATTGAAGAAAACAACAATGTCATATTACATACGCACAAAAGCACATACGTACATGCAAGAGTATATGATAGAGAGAGAGTATCGAACGTAGGCATACTGTACATCAGATGTATGCGGAGAGTAACGTGACTTCCTGTATCTGTCACAAGCTTGGAATTTGCACACTGACCAATCCAAAAGTGGGTGATGTAATCTACTTTCTTGATAGATTACATCACCCACACTTGGATTGGCCAGTGTGCAAATTCCAAGCTTGTGACAGATACAGGAAGTCACGTTACTCTCCGCATACATCTGATGTACAGTATGCCTACGTTCGATACTTTCTTCTCTATCATATACTCTTGGTACATGTAAAGCACAAGAATTGTCCAAGCACAGACCAATTTTACTACACTACAATGTAGTGTATTCAACCAACAAATGCAAATGTTGAGTACCAGACACTCACCCATTTTCTTGGGTAGTAGGTACACCTCGTTCTTGTAAAGGCCTTTGGGGGCTTTGTGCAGCTCTATCAGAGCCAGAGCCTGAGGACAAACACATTGAACCAGCCAGCCAATAATACACACATGTAGTTACTTGTCTAGTGTGCACAATGCAAACTAAAGGCTTCACTAACAACTTATGAGACATCATAGAACTGAAATGAATAAACAGAAGTTTGCTCGATTCCTTCCCCTTACTTGTGTGGCAGACGTTACGGAGACCACTAGAGAAGGCACCCTAGAGCAACTCTGGTTCAATAAATGGCCCTGAATAAGCGAAGACACAACAGAGTATGAAAGGTCAAACAGTGTACGAAAGGTCAAACAGTGTACACATACGTACATGGGTATGTATACATAAAAAGTGACACCATTATTAATTTTTAGTGAGTTACAGAAAAGCTACACCATACTCAGTATCAGCACTGAAATGCACTATATACATGACACTAAGACACTGATATGCCATTAATTAATAAACAGCAAGCTCTCACATCGGCCAACAAGACGACCCTCTTCCCGTTGGGCCAGACTAGGTGAGTGACATTACGTCGGATCTTCTCCCTCTTGAGCTCGTGGAGGGAGCTGATGTCAATCTCCTGATTTGAGTGGCCCATGTTACACACTATGCAGCCACTCTTCAGACGATCCATCTGCTTGCGACCAACCACGTGTTTGCTGCCTGTATGGGGGAAGGGGATTATAATGATCGACCCTATATTAATAGTGGCAAGACAATTCTGTGGGGAATAGTCAGTTGCTCCACCATTTTTCAGACAAAATTAATTATGAAGCTAACAAAAGAGCGGTGCATGGTGTCAGTTGGGCGGGCAATAAATTAAGGCAACTGAGCTACATGTATATACACAGATGTATGTAATAATTTAAAGCTAGAAAACGTGCTCTTATATACTCATTGTTTGAACCTACAATAGTTACCTTTATAAACAGCTTAGAGCTGTGTGTGCACATGTACCTGTGGCTGTGATGAGGATGTCCACTTGAGGGAGAATGTCGTCCAGTCTCACCACACGAAGACCATCCATACTAAACACAAACATTCAGTCCATTTATGACCATACCATACACAAGATAATAAATTTCTTCCCCTCTCCTCCCCCAAGACTCACCATGCCTGGAGAGCACAGATGGGGTCCACTTCAGTTACGTAACAGATGGCCCCCAGACCTCTCAGAGCAGAAGAACAGCCCTTCCCAACCTACATCAATATACATTACATCAAGATACAGAGACACAATTGTCAACACACGAAGGTACACACTAAAGGCAGATTCGAAGATAGAATTAAAATTGATCAACTGTAGTACCTTAATTTATTGGACAGCAAAAAATAATTTTCTGGGTATATTTATAGCGCACCCTGAGATGTATGGAATAATTAGAACAGGCATGCAGCTGCACACCTGTTCTAAGTAAGTTCAATAGTATTGTGTGCGACTAAACAGTTACACACTATAGCTATGCTACACGTAATCCTCGAGCTATTTAACTGCAGAACTCTTGCTAGCTACATTTTTTCAAGGTATAGTCCGTAAAATAAAGCACCAGAGTGTCCGCTGTATTAGAACAACAAAAATTGACCAGAAAAGTGTCAAGGATATTTAGAGTTGTCCGATAAATTACTAATAATGACAAATGTCATAGATACTGTATATATACGTACTAGAACAAGTACATGTAGTTCATTGCCTAGCCAATGCCCACAGTTAGATATGCACTCACCTCACCATAGCCACACACACAGACCGTCTTGCCACTGATCATGATATCCGTGGTCCTCTTGAGACTGCATTCATTCAGGGCAACGTTATTAATAGATGGACTAACAATTACATACGTGTATGACTGTACATGTACAATGAGCCAGTGTATGGAAGAAAGCGCAGATTGCATTATGCTGCATACATGCACTGGTCTTAATATACATGTAACATGCACTGGTCTTAATATACATGTAACATGCACTGGTCTTAATATACATGTAACATGTACAGGTCTTGATATACATGTACACGTACATGTAGGTCTATAGGTATCAATTCAAAGGGCACTTTCTTACCTGTCGATGATGGACTCCCGACAGCTGTATAAATTGTCAAAGCGTGTCTGGGGGAAAGACAACTTAATATCTACTGTACGTACATGTACGTACATGTACATGTGTGTGATACTGAGTATCAATGGACAAGTTTCACTAATACCATGCAAACAGGTTGATACCAAATGCACCCTTCCTCCCCACCTTGACAACCGAGTCGTGGACGTTGATGGCCGGCATTGGGAGGTGGTCCTCTTTGGAGAGTTGGTAGAGTCTGTGTATGCCAGTGATGCTCTCCTCCACCACTCCACGTACGTACTTAGCCGTGCCTGGGGGAGTGGGCGGGGCACGTTAGTGTACTTATAATTACTATCAGTATGAAGTACGTGGCAAAAATGACACTCTAGACTTACATGACTGCACGTGTGCACTAAAGAAAATCGTGGTAGAAAAGGGTAGTTAGTGCATGTTCAAGTTGCTACTAGTACATGTACATGTCATCTTGCCACAACTAATTGTGCAGTACATGCCCGAGCAGGCACAACAATTATTGTGCTTCATTACAAATACATGTAGAACAAAACTGAATCTACTGTTGCTGTACATGTACCTGGGAACTTGTTGAGTAGTCGATGTGTAGCGTCTCCGCCATCGTCCAGGATCATGTTGGGTTGCCAGCCCTCGGCAGACAGTGCCTGATCTATGCACCACCAGAAGTCACTGTCACTCTGACCTCGCCACGCAAAGATCGGGTAGCCTGGGGGGAGTGCGTGTAAAGGTACATTGTATTTAGTTTGAATAATGTAAACACAATGTAGAGATATGGCAGTATAGTCCATAGCACACGCACTAAGAGCTATGGTACTTACATCATCCTTTTTGAAACTCTTAGAATTACATGTACACGCATAATTATTATTGACCACACTATGTGTACGCATGTACGTACCAGCCTCGGCGAGGGCAGCTGCCACTTCGTTCTGTGTCGAGTGGACGTTACAGGAGCACCACCTCACTTCAGCACCACACTCCTTCAGCGTCTCAATCAACACCTAAGGGGAGGGTCAAAGGGGGTACTTGGCTTAGTGAATTACAAGCTACATGACTGGCAACACTGAACAATGAATTAGACCGGTTTGGCTAGATAGCTTGAGATTGCATGGAGATACCTCGATCTCAGGTAAATTTATACAATGTACCAACAGCTATTATACTGTAAAACATACAAATACACAGCCATGGATGTATATACACCATAGACCTGATCGATCACAATCTACTGTACACTTGTCAAATTGAACTAGAAAATTCACACAGCATAATTGACTGGTTAGTAGTGTACACTCACGGCGGACTTAGCAGTGACGTGAGTGCAGCCCACAATCCTGGCTCTTTTGAGAGGCTTGTCTCCGGTTGTACACGTCTTCTTCCTCAGCAACTTCAGACCAGGCATCTCTGAGGGCGGTGTTTATAAGTACTGTCTACTTTATTGTAAACCAAACTCTCAACCAGTAGGTTGTTATGATTCTAAGGATTGGTCCGGTATAACTTTTGGGAAAAAACAAACTGCACTTCTAGTATCACTACAGTAACTAAATGTCCAAACTACTGTACATACGGTCACTACACACGTAAAGGTCTTTGAAAAAGAAAGCTTATCACAATACATGTATTACGTGTATACGATGTACATGTGTGATGACTGACAGTACAGATACATGTGTGATGACTGACAGTACAGATACATGTGTGATGACTGACAGTACAGATACATGTGTGATGACTGACAGTACAGATACATGTGTGATGACTGACAGTACAGATACATGTGTGATGACTGACAGCACAGATACATGTGTGATGACTGACAGTACAGATACATGTGTGATGACTGACAGTACAGATACATGTAACCAATTTAGTGGACCTCCCACGATGCTTTGACTACCCCCACCTTGCAATGCCAGCTCAATTTCCTTCCTCCCAATGTGAGCTGCCTTCATGGACTTGACCCTGAAGTCCTTGAATCCAGACGAGTTACACAACACCTGTTCTCTGGGAGACCTCTCTTCCTCGTCCGAGGACCCCTCCTCATCAGAGTAGTCACCTGTGGTGTGTGTGTTGAAGGGTTTGTGCGTGTGTGTGTGTGTGTGCGTGTGTGCGTGTTGAAGGGTTTTTGTGTGTGTTTAGGGGGGGGGGGGGAGGGTCAATACAGTAAGTAAGTACATATGTATACTGCAGCATTATGGCTGACTCTACGTGTTTGATACCGGTACTGTACAAGGATGTGTGTAGTACATTGTGTAGTACATTGTCTGAACAATCCCATCTGTCTACATGTAGCTACACACTGTACGTGGGTTACACACTCTCCACCCACTCACTTCCTGAGCTATCCTCCTCAATGGAGGCTGATGATGAGAAAGAGGTTGAGTAGCGACGCTTACTAAGAGAACCAGAGCGTGGACGGACATTGCGACTGGGACTCTGTACAGGAGGAAGGAGGGGTGGGAGGGGTGAGATACTGAGAAACTGTCACTGTAGTGATGTGCAACCAGTAGTCTAACATTGTATGATGAGATCACTCTAAAGGAACATATAGTGTATAAAGAAAATGTACATTACGATACCTATAATTATGTATACAATGTATTTCCTACACAAAACTCACCCATCCACACACACACACACACACATGTACATGTACCTCTGATCCGACAGGCTTCCTGGCAGCCTTCATGGAAGTGGCTCCCGTGGGACTGAGAGGAGAGAGCTGGTCCAGCTCAGGCCGGTTCACTGGGACAGGAATGGAGGGAATCGAACTGTTCCTGTGACCACCCCTAAGAGGAGGGGGAGAGGATAATCGTTAGGTGACCACCCCTAAGAGGGAGGGGGGAGAGGATAATCGTTAGGTGACCACCCCTAAGAGGGAGGGGGGGAGAGAGGATAATCGTTAGGTGACCACCCCTAAGAGGGGGGGGGGGAGAGGATAATCGTTAGGTGACCACCCCTAAGAGGGAGGGGGGAGAGGATAATCGTTAGGTGTACATGAACGTGCATTTACAGTTTTTCATTTGATACAGCGACTAATAAACTTAGTCACAGGGCCAATACGAATGATTCCCTATCACAGATCAGTTCCAATCAGTTACAAAAAAATTGAACCTCAATCAATGGACCATGATGGGTACATACATTGTAACCTAGCTGCTCTTGTTCCTCACCTTCCTGAGGCACTCGACTGTGAGGTGACTGAGGCTATAGAGTTGTTTCTAGAGATAGACGAAGGCCCATTGGTCGATGAGATGGAGTTGTTCCTCGAGACAGGCTGTAAACACATATTATTATATCATATGAGCAATGTAAGCACTGTACGTAGCTACATAATTATGTACATGTACGAACTTGTACGGTATAGCCATTAGAGCCACTATCAGGGTTTCATCCAGGATTTTAAGTTTGAGGAGAAGTTTGAAAAGAAACTGCGCGCGCCAGCGCGAAAAATTTGAGGCCACCCACTTCCGGTCACCACACCCCCTATAATTATTGTTTGTTGTTGGTGCCTATTAGCGATGTGCTCCTGGCAATGTGCATTGACAGACAGGCAACTCCGTATAACTTGGTATGCTGGTTTGAAATTGTGGACCGTATCGACTATAGAAGACTATAGAAATCACAAAAAGCAATGAATAGATTTGTGGTAATACTATAGGTGATGACCAAGCATCCTCTAGCAAAGCTACATGTAGCAAAAGACAGTGTCTGGTTATAGTACCCCTCCTCTCTCTCTCTCCCTCTCCCTCTCTCTCTCTCCCTCTCTCCCTCTCCCTCTCCCTCTCCCTCCCTCTCTCTCTCTCCCCCCTCCCTCCCCCTATTTTCCCCTCTCTTTTGGGGGGGAAGCTTCCCCCCGCCCCCCCCCCCCCACTAGATGAAACCCTGACTATTGGTTTGCTTGTCAAAGGAGGGAGTGTACATAATTTATGCATGTGCATAATTGTACCAGAGGAGGTTGGTTTGCAAATAATTAGATAAACTAGAGCACCAAAGTGCTAACCCTCGGCTGTTTTTAATGGAAGATCTACAGGTGTATAGCAACCAAAGAGGGTGTTATACAATAAATGTTGGCTATAAGCAGTAAGTAATAGGAGCTATAATTCTAGCTTTCTACTTTAGTGACCCTGTTCCATTGTTCCTGGTACACTTCAGCTGTAAATTTCATTTCAAATTTCACTTCAGCTGTAAATACATACCTCGAATAAAGGCCAGGTGTATAGCTAACTAGCCATGCAGCCAATGTGTAATTTCAAGCTTCTTAGCTTTAACACCAAAATCTGCCACTATAATTATAAAACTAACTTGTTGTGTGAAGGCCTTGCTGTAAAACGCAGCGCCATGGAGGTGTCTGAGTAGACCCATTGTCACAAACAAACAAACAAACGAACTACTATACCCGTGGCCGCCCACACACGCTCCAGGTAATTAGTGATCTAAGTGCAGTATCGCAAAGTCAGCATAATTATCTTTTGCACATAATCTTGTATATCATGATTGTACAGGTGCATTGTTACAGTGCTGACTGGTACTGTAGTCTATAAAATGGGCCCCATGACACTGCAGGTGCATAGTCACACTAGAACAGGGTCCATTGTAGCCTCGATCCCAGGCCGCACTTCCCACTAGGGAAGTGGGCCTGGTATCGACTGCTTGCGCATGCGCTAATATCCCCCCGGTATCTGGGGGCTTTGGATAACATCGTTTATGCTCAGTAAAACTATGACATCACAACGAAAGGAAGTGGATTGAAGGAAGTAGATAGAAAGTTCGATTGAAGGTTTCTAGCCCATCGGATAGCATTCTCTGATAGCTACCCTTAGCCTGCTATGTTAACAAAAGACCACAGCCTGCAACAGTGTGGATGACGATCGTCTGAAAGGAGTGACGGCTGATAAGAGCCTATGTAGACAGGCCACGCCCATTTAACACTAACTTTGGTGAAAGTCTACTATACTACTGCTACTGATTCTATCAGAAGAAAATAGCAGTACAACAACCTACACAGCTCTGTCTCTAGCTAGCTAGCTATATAGCTCTGTGTATGACTTTTAGGATATTTTCTCTGATGTATCCAGTATTATAGGAATATTTACGGGGAAAAAATCCAATAATTTGGCGCATGCGCAAGCAGTCGATAGCAGGCCTTCTTTCAAAGGCCGGTGAAGGAGGCTAGGTCTATTGGTACACAATATAGTCACCACACAGAACACCCAGGTACAAAGGACAAAGGATGCCAGCTTGACTAAACAGGTATCACAGTACAATGGAGAGTGCATGTACTCACTTGATAGGGTTCAGTGTAACTAGTGGCAGTTGAGAGCTGAGGGATGTGGTCAACTTGCATGGTGCCACTTTTGGAGTGCTCAGTTGGGGCACTTTTAGACTGAGGGGGGGAGGGCGTTATAAATATAATAGCTTGTCTATAGAGTGGTCATAGACCAACAGTGACCGTTAATAAAGAGGTGACCTGCTAACACAGCATAACACATAACATGTACATGCACGTAGTTAGGGGCTCTTATAATGCAGTGACTGCATGCTGACACAGTGACACTGCTGATAGGGTGATCTAAGTACTCTACATACATACAATGTGTATAGCTACCTCACATGATTTCCTATAGCATGTGACACTTCCTGGTCTTATGGCTACAATGTACTAGATAGATAGTTGACATAGCGATTCATTAGGTTTATCTTAGAAACCGAAGGCCTTAAAGGACATCCGTCAAAAACAACACATATCAGCCAAGCCACTGTCCAAGTGTACATGTACCAAGAAATGCATTAGTGGAGAGACACCCGTCAAAAGCACCACATATCAGCCAAGCCACTGTCCAAGTGTACATGTACCAAATTAATGGAGAGACAATAATCTCTTTTAATATCCGTACCTATAGAAAACAAACGTTCATGGCCACACCACTCACTGATTTGGGTATGGGTAAACTGATTTTTTTTACTGGGGCCTGTTTTTGGGGCTGCGCAGGTGATGAACCAGCAGATTTTGACTTTTGCTCTAGCCCCGAATCCGAGAGTGTCCCACTGGCCTCAGTAACGTGGGAACGCTTGGAGAAGAAGTGGATGGGACTTACAATACGACCACCCATGGAAGCACTGCGACCTGTGTGTGTGTGTGTGTGTGTGTGTGTGTGTGTGTGTGTGTGTGTGTGTGTGTGTGTGTGTGGTGTGTGGTGTGTGTGTGTGTTGTGTGTGTGTGTGTGTGTGTGTGTGTGTGTGTGTGTGTGTGTGTGTGTGTGTGTGTGTGTGTGTGTGTGTGTGTTGCGTGTGTGTGTGTGTGTCTGTGTGTGTGTGTGTGTGTGTGTGTGTGTGTGTGTGTGTGTGTGTGTGTGTGTGTGTGTGTGTGTGTGTGTGTGTGTGTGTGTGTGTGTGTGTGTGTGTGTGTGTGTGTGTGTGTGTGTGTGTGTGTGTGTGTGTGTGTGTGTGTGTGTGTGTGTGTGTGTGTGTGTGTTGCGTGTCTGTGTCTGTGTGTGTGTGTGTGTGTGTGTGTGTGTGTGTGTGTGTGTGTGTGTGTGTGTGTGTGTGTGTGTGTGTGTGTGTGTGTTGCGTGTCTGTGTGTCTGTGTCTGTGTGTGTGTGTGTGTGTGTCTGTGTGTGTGTGTGTGTGTTAATGAATGAATGTGTGTTCAGTAAACCTTAGTAGTTATAGTTAGTTAGCAGTTATAGTTATTAAGTGTGTCTATATAGTGGCTGCTGTCTATTGTGGTCACCCACAGCAACCCCCCCAAAGCTTTTTGTGGCTAGGCGCCTTCACTGATGACAAATCTGAAAAACGAAGAGACACCTTCATACAATGAACAGAACAAATCCACACTGATGACAAAATGTTTACCATTTAGATCAAAGGGATTCCTAACATCAATTTGACAACATTGAAAGCACCGTGTGTGTTGATGCCTCGGTGGATGTGGCAAAGCTTCATAACATAAAACTACTGTACGTAGCTATTACTAATACACACATGATATATGATGACATTAATCTTGCTCCATGCACGCATAATCACGAGGAAACTCGAAGAGTGCTAAAAAGGATGCTTAAATGTACCAAATCTAAAATTAGTGGCTGCAGCATCAGCAGAGCCTTGCAGTTCTCTTCTTACTCTTGCAGCTACATGTGTACCAATAGCTAGCGTTCTAGTGCAGAGCTAACTACTAAGTAGAGTAGCAACACTCCATGGACGAGTATTGCTACGCACTGTTCTAAAAAGGCATTCTAAGTAGGCATAACTCACATTATTTTACAAATCCACAAATTAAAATCCAAGAAAACGTGACTAGAAGCCTACAGAGGCGCTTATAACTTCATTGATCCTAGAGCTGTAGCAGTCTACACCGACAGACGTCTATTTTATACCTCGCTTGCGTATGCACACACCGTGGCATCATTACCACCAAAAGACCTGATCCTAATCAACGGATATGGTGTACCGTATAGCGTGTAATTTTTGTGGGGCAAAATATTCGTGGTTTTCGTGGTTGGAGGTCTGACCACAAATATTTTACCCACGAATGAAGCGACCTTGCCTACCTTTACCTGCAGTGCAAGCAGCAACCACGAAAATATTACCCACGAAATGTCTCAATATTGCTGAACCCACGAATATTTTGTCCCCCGAAAATTACCCGCTATACGGTACCTGCTTTAGATTTGGGTAGGTGTAGGTTGAGACTGAAGTGATGAGAGCCCTCCCCGTTGGAGGAGCGACCATTGCCATCTTTAGAGGACATACTCTGTGTGTGTGGGGGGGGGGTTACGTGTGTGTGGTGTGTGGTGTGTGGGTAGAGGGCTTCAATGTTTAATACCACAGTACGTATTAAGCTGCAAACGGTGGACCATTTGTACAGCTGTCTCAACATACACACACCGTATTAAATGGGGAGACTTCTCTAATAACTGAAATATCTCTGATTTATAGTCCTTAACATATTAAATACTCATACAAATGGAGAGTCGTGCTGTCGATACGTGAAATACATACACTCTGGGCCATGTTATATAAAATTGTAGCTAGCAGACCTACTACATGTAGATACACCTAATGTACATGGACTCCACACCTTATTTTTCTGTAGTTCAAGAGCAGTTAGTCTAAGGTTAGACAGATAGTTCTTTTACACCAAGCATGAGTGACACAGCACTTGCACTCTCTACTCCACGTTCTGCTCGGACCACTTGACTCCAAGGCAAAAAAGGGCGTGGCCTCAAGTCTTAAATTTGTCACTAGACAGATTTTTCTCTAATGGAACGGCAGGATTGAGAATTTTCCCTCTTTGCATGTGTTATTAATGACCATAGATATATATAAGAAGGGTATGATTTGACAGATCACATGCACTGAAAGTAGATTTTCTGTATATGGTTGGAAGTATCAAATTGTTTACTTGATGCATGAGATCATGCACTGAGTTGTCTCGATAAATTGTAGCTGGCATGCATGGAAGAGATTGTGGCACACTTTAAACCGTAGTTCTTGATATTCGAGTGGCCTGATGAGATTCCAAATAATGATCTACAAGACATGTTTTGGTTGATCTATGAGTTTACCTAAATATGTTTATTACTATACAGCTGGTTTGTCCGGCCTTTCACTTCTATAGATCAGCTGGTCTGTCCTCGCTTACCCGAACAAGTTGCAGTAAATACTTGAAGGTACTGACTGTAGTTCAACGCATTTATATAGTTGTATCATGTAAAACCACAGTGCTGCTGACTGTGGAGTGGGCAAGAACATTTATACTTCTAGCTATACAAAAGGAAATACCTGGGTATCATAATTATAATGTAAGCGAAATATTTTACTGTCTATTTCTACTTTGGGAGGATAGGTTACTGTTGGAGATCAGTGACATGACTCGAATGGTGAGTGTGTCATATCATATACTAATATCCGCGGCCTCAGCTACTTTCAGTGAGGATGTATCTTGCCATTCACTATAATAATGAACACCACTCAGTAATTACGAGTTGTCGATACAGTGGACATGCAATCCTATATAGTGATATCACTGATCTGGACACTCTTGACAGTTCAAGCATCATCATGCGTAGAGCACCACCCCATGGCTAGTGACAAGTGTAGTCTCGTGATAGCGGGGTAAAAATGGATATCATGAGACTAAGTGACGCGTGTACTTGTATATAATACTACAGCACAACTCACAGTATAAACCAAACTTAACATACAATCCCTATAGATTAATTTTAGCATGCAAAATCTATTTGATAATGATAATAACAGCATAAACATCGATCTACATTCAGCAATTAGAATGTATGGTGTTGTTTTCTGGCATATTGCTGTGGTATGTACAATTAATCTTATTCATTGCATTGTTGTGCTCGTTAGTTATGACGGATGCAATACCACTAAACAGTAGACCTACACTTCACTATAAAAAGGCGGACAGAACCTCATCAAGTATCGCTTCTGGCCTTTTGGCTAAGATCAAGTAGAAATAACTGTTCTTCGAAGTGTAAAAGCTTCGACGGGGCTATTGCCCCACGCTTTTACTTCAATTTTTGCAAAATGGGTTGTGGACCGAAGCTTGCTTCACCCTTCCCGCGGGTTGCCCTAGTATTGCACTACTTCTAGGTGCGGCCCATCCCCTCGTGGGGACACAATCATTCAAACAAAAAAATTTTGGTTTCTGTACAGAACAACATCCTACAGCCCCCCATACAGCATGCACAGTTTCAAGTTGTTTCTTCGTTTGTTCAAGAAAATAAGCTAAGAGGCCATATTAACTTCTCCAACAAGATGGCTAAGCTTCCACGGGTCTATGGGCGTGCACTCCTGGTGTGACATTTTTTCCAAGCAAAGCTAATAAAGGACCGGAAGTGGGCGTGGGGACGAGGCTAGTTGTGTGCATAGAGTTTTATGAAATTAATTATGTAGGAGCACCAAATAAGTATTAGTTATTGCCCAGCACGAGTACAATATATGGCATGTTGCACGAGGGCGCCTGCAATAACTATTATTTGTCAAGCTTTTCCCGTACTGAATAGAAGAAATGTGTTTTTAGTGTATTCATGAATTCCATAGTAGGTTTTGTTCCCACAACTAATGGGAGGTAGCAGCCTATAAAAGGGTGGGAGGGTGATGCATTTAAGTCTGCAATCTATGGCACTGGATTGCTTTGATCTGCCCACTCATAGGGCAACAAGTGTGAAATGAAACTAAGCAAATGTTTGCTGTGATTTCCGTAAGGGTTGTTTATTTCTTCCTTATTATAATTATGTGCACTAGATCCACAAGTTTCACAGAAAGTTACGTTGATAATGGATGAAGTCAATACAAACAGAAATGATGCATACAATCATGTAGGTATTCGTAATGTGGAGGATGAGATTATTTATGAGACAGTAGAAACTGATCTAGATCTAGTATCGCTATACATAGTATCCCTCCAAAAGAATGAAGAAGATCTCAATCCAGCAGCAGGCGAAGAAGTGCCAGTAAAGCTTAAGGTATAATTATAAAGACGAAAGTGCGAGTGAATTGTTATGCTGTTGTTGCCATCTTAGCTCTAGTGATGGCTATCCTTTCTCTGATAGTGGCTTTGGTAGGAGTGAGCTATGTTCCAATAGAGGTGAAAAATCAACAAGGTCAACTGAGCAGTTCCAGTCAGGAGGTGAAATTCCAAATCAACAACTTGAAGCAGCAAATTCAAATATCGAATGAGCAATGTAAAAGTCAGATTAGCATGCCCAACTAAACTATGTTAACTACATTACAAGCTCAACTAAACGACTCAAGCCAACAGATTGAAATGCTGCAACTCCAGAACATTTCTGAGCAAACGATTATACTATTCCAAGATGTCCGAGAAACTGTTAATGAGCTACATCCAGCTAGCTCTTGCAGTGACATTCCTCAATATAGATCTAAACCATCTGGAGAATACTGGATTGTGACTGACAGTACTAGCTCTCCTGTTAAAGTCTTCTGTAACATGGACTGGAACAGCTGTAGCTGCAACACTGCAGGAGGATGGATGAGAGTATCCAACCTCGACATGACTGACCCTAACCAAAACTGCCCTGATGGATTTAGACTGGTGAACAGGACAACACCACCACTGCGTACTTGTGGCAGACCTGGACCAGCAGGATGTGTGTCTATACTACCTATCCAACTTATGGGTTGGAGTACTCTCGAGTTTGTGGGAGAGTGATTGGCTACCAAGATAAGACTCCAGATGCTTTTGATCCATATTACCACAATAGACCTATTGACGATGCTTACGTTGATGGTGTGAGCCTATAACTCATGGACAATCACCTCGTCAGCACATCTGGACATTTGCTAGTGCAATCGATGAAATTTGCTCAACTCACAATGTATGTCCTTGCACACGTCCCGACTACCCCTACACTGGAGTTTTACCTCCCTTCATCGGTCAAGACTACTTTTGTGAAACTGGAAACCGGCAACTCTTTAGTCTCATATCTTCTTCCCTGATGATCCACTCTGGGACGGTCAGGGATGTGGGAGTACCAGCACTTGCTGCGAGTTCAACAATCCACCGTGGTTCTGCAGGCAACTCCCTCAGCCGACTGCAGACGATGTTGAGTTGAGACTTTGTGCTGATTTAGTTGATGATGAAGATATGCCTCTTGAAATGGTTGAGATCTATGTGCAGTGAATTATAGTACTACATTCATCAGTTTATGTAATACAATCAGTTTATTGTTTGTTATTGGTTTCTCTGGGCCGAATTGTCCGGAATAAACCATGCATGCATGGGCTAATACTGAAGTGCGTGTTTTTTTTCTAAGTCACGCCTGCAAGTTTATTTGATGATCCATATAATATACATGTATAAGTTGTGCCGGGTTGGGAAGAAGTAAGCATTTCATCGCAGGTACTGCTAAGTTCATACTGCATGCATGTATACCATTTGCAGCTAATATATATATATATATACAAGTCATGCAAAATCTATTTAAACACTCACTTCATGCACAATAACTTTCGTAACTCAACAGTTCATATTATATACGTCAAAAAAATTAATTAAGGCTATAGAATCTCACTCAGTGGACAAACACATGCAGGACATATAATTATATAGTTATTTGTAAGCACACCATATAATTATTGTAGCCCTATAGCTAACAGCTATTAAATGAATATTTTGAAGTGCATGCATGTTGTTCCCAACTCAACTTACGGATCATCAGAGTTGGCTTACTATATATAACCTTTTCTTTATACTTTATAATATTATACTGATGCAGTTAAATTATGTGCATGCAAGAGTAAGGTGCATTTTTGTAGACCATTCCAGATTCGAATTGCTGTATATAGCTGGAGGTAATACATTTTCACGGTTTTTGGGGATTGACCTTGAACTTAGAAAATTTGGGAATCAGGGTTACTTCCGGTATTGAAAGACCTCTCTACTGTAAGATGTGGTCGCCTCAAAATAACCCTCGGTAATTGTTTTGGCGTTGTAATTTGACTCGACAAAGACGGTAGCCTACGTCACAACCTATATAGTTGTTGTATATAAGGCCACTGTTAGTTGCATATTTGTTTCAGATCAACCTCCCTCCTCGGTTTTGCTCACCTCCTCAATTAAGTCATTATTGCTGATGTCAGCCATTATTTGAGGTCAAAGTCCTTTTGTTTGCTGACATTGCATTATTTTACCATGTGCCATGTGCAAGTTGCATTGTGCACCAAAAAGCCAGTGCGTAAAAAAAATGTTTTCTATTTTTTTATGTTCAGACTCCGTCCTTTTGTGTATTTTAGTCACTTAAAAAAACAGGATATGACGTCATCAAATAATGGGATAATGGGTAATGAAGACCTCCCTCCCTCATCAGGTTGAGCTAGTATTCTCATCTGAAACAAGTATGCAACTAACAGTGGCCTAAGCTGTGAAATCATTGTTAGCAATTAGTATAATAGCCATGGTTACAAAACGTGAGCATTGTTTGCTATATATATATATATATGTAGCACCTTGCATCTGAAGTAGTGCATGCATGGTTTACAATAGCTATATAATAATAGAGGTGACTCAGAATGCCTTGTATATATAGTGTGGATCGAGTTCTAAAGAAGTCCGTAGATTTGCATGCCCTCTTTTCTTTCATATACGCCCTTTAATAAGTTGAAGGGAAATGAAGGCACAATAAACCAAACTCGATCTCTATTATCTAGGGCGTACACCTTTGGCTACTTTTATATAGTCTCGAGCCCTGGTCGCGCTTTACAGCCTGGACCCAAGACTATACAATCTACCACGCATTTGCATGTAACAGTATTACATTTTTCACATTGGCGGAGGAAGCAAATGTTATACATAAACTGACAAAAGTTATATAGACTTCATGACATTAATTTTTATCATTTACGTACTGATTCCTGATTCCTCATTTAATACAAGGATACTGGCTAGCTAGAGTTATAATTGTCACATGTGAATAGTGGATCTATTTCGAACATGTCTAGTCTGAAATGTCCCACATAAGCAATTTTGCTATTAGCCGTAGGTACTGCTATTGCAGTTTTTGTGTAGGCAAGAGCGGTATGAACTGAAACAAGAGTTGTCAAATGTGGCCTACAAGCGAATTTAACATTACTTGTGTCCGAGTATTGTTTGACTTTGAGTAACTGTGTTACATTGCCATCTTTAGCACTTGCTTTTGGTTGAGTTAGGCCACAATCTGGAAATAGAGTCAACCAATGAAATGTAACTGTTGCTTGATTTTCTTTTGGTAGGAATCGGTTTAGATAGTAAAGAACAGAAGTCTTGTTTGGCAAACGGGGGATAAAGAAGTCGTCAGTATCTAAAAATAGTGCATATTCATATACCCCTTGGTAGCGATACAAGCAATCGTTGTAGATTAGAAATTGAGAATAGTAGTAAATCTGTGTAGAGTTGAAATAGGTTTTGCGGTAATCCACTTGAAGTCCTTTTCCAATGAAGTCTTTGATAATTTTTTGATTTTCATTGTCATTTAAGAACGTTTCTTCAACATACATATGAACTAGATCAACTCCAATAGTTTTTTGATACAATAGCCACTCTTTCAGCCAAGGTGGCTTACCAAAGGCTAGTGTACATACAACCGTTCTGCTTTTACCGTCTTTTCTTATTGGCGAGTATGTAATTTCAACAGTGACTATAGATATATTGATTGAGTTTGTAGCTGGATGATAAGCGATGAAAGACGTGCTATTTTCATGGGCTTTAAGATCATAGCAAGTAATCATTATATCCTCATGTGTTAGGTGTCCATAATACCACCAAATATACACAGAGTAAAGAGATTCAACTTTATATGCCTCGGCATAAATAGTGTCCACACCACAGCCTAAAATTAGCCCAAACTTGAGTACATTTTTGGAGACCTCTGCAAATATCACAGTAGAGTTTTTGTAACCATTTCTTGGCCGTGTGTCGACAAATGCTGAGCGAACAACAAAGTCGACCATTGGTGATGTGTTCTTGGGGAAAATACTGAGCTTCCCTATACTGTGCCAGACTAGAATAGCCAAGATGCATGATAGGAACAACAAAATCCCTCCTTTTTTCTTGTACTTGTACAAAATATATAGTAAGCTGAACATGATAAATTTATCCTCTCACGTTCACAGAAAGTAATATACAACAGCTAAGAACGACCACGTACCACATGACCATAATGAACTCATTAATTAACTCGTGCATGAATATCATTGAAGAATCGTATGAGAACATAATTATCATTGAAGAGAGAAAACTATAAGTTTGTGATTGTTGGACATAAATAAATTATGCTATTCAACCAATTTTTCAACCACCACTTGATAGATACAAGGAAAGGTGTACGAGTGGATACGATTATAGATCTACTAATGTCTTTTCGAGGTACCTCCTTCTGCGGCCAGTCTCAGCAAGCATTAGCAGTTGTAACTGAACTTCTCCAGAGTTGGCTGATTTGGAACTCCAGTTCGGTGACAGAGGTTCTGAGTTCTGAGTTCTATGGGTGTGTCAATAGGGTTGCTACGATGCTAAAAGTGAAGATCATTCAAAGCAGTACGTACTGTGCTATATACATCCTCAATCCCATGCAGGGCTAAGTGACTGAAAATATATAGTGTGCTGTAATATTAACAATATAGATTTGCTATAATATTGTAACAATGTTCAATGCGATAATATAGTTCCTTTTAGGATGAAAGATCTCACCGACTCCATTTTGCAGTAAAATTTGTTACTGAAAAACCTCGAAGAGATATGCGAATATTAGAACCCATGAACATTTCTGCTGAGGGCTCTGGAGCCAATTAAGAGCGAAAATTTGCATCCGCGAAAATTTCCCGCTACATGTATACATACGGTAGGTGCATGTATTTCAATGCATTCTTAAAATATAAAGGTCATGCATCCTTCTTGAGCAATAGCTTGAACTGTAATTATAAGGTGTTAAAGGGTTTATTTTACAAAAGGTAATTTCTCTACTCGGGTGCTGGAGTTTTGAGAGTCCTCATTATTGTAAAATTAAAACGAATTCACTTAAATGACAAAAATATTGTGGAATATCAACTTCTTCAAATTCTGCATATAGATCTAGTACAAAAAACATTGTAATTGTTCATTAGTTCAAAAAAGTTAAACAAACAGAAAGGAGCCACGCTTGACGGTACTAAGACTCCAAAGCGACGGCAGAAACACAGAAGCTGCATGCTCTCCAACAAGATGGCTATAAGCCTCCATGCATGGGTCTATGGGCGTGGTTTAGTTTTATCCAAGAAGAGTTTGCAACTGCAGCGAGGGACGTCGAATGCACAACGCTTGGACCAAGGAAGCTCCTGAGCATCTGTATAAGAGTCGACGTGTTGCTCAACTAACTCTTTGTGATGGCTGCAAAATTCGGCATAATTATAGACTTATAAATCAGATGCACCCTGTATATTCTCCGCTACCAATCCATGGTTACATATCCACTCCATATAATTATTCTCTGCTACCATAGTTATTTATCCCTCGTCTACGCCTCGGAGTAAACGATAGCGGAGGATGTATTGGTGCATATAATTATATATATCCTCCTCGTATGCATGTGTGGTATATCCTATAATTATATACTTCTTTTACGGAGTTTAGAAGATGATATAGACACAGTCAACAATTAAAGAATAAAGGTATAGTCCATTAAAAGAAACTGCATGGAGCTGTATGCCTGTAACTATAGCTTGACATGCACACACACAATCAGTACTGCGTGTATGTATACTCACAGCCCAGTGCCCCCTTGATTGACTGAGGGTGGACAGGTGTTTAGTTGGTCTCCTTCATACACACAGCCCAATGCCCCGCCCCCTTGATTGACTGAGGGTGGACAGGTGTTATAGTTGGTCTCCTTCATATACACACAGCCCAATGCCCCCTTGATTGACTGAGGGTGGACAGGTGTTATAGTTGGTCTCCTTCATATTCAGATCAACAACCAGTTTCAACTTAAGAGGTTATGCATGGTTCCTACGCAACCATCGCATTACAAAAGCGCTTATAATTATGTCTATTGTCATAAAATTACGTTCGCTGGGTCCATTTTCTTCAAAACAATATAAAACAACAACTATACTTTTCCTCAAGACAAAAAAAGAATGTATACTCATGCAATGACACATTGTAATGACTCTCCTATTTTTTATTTCATGAGGTCCCAGTAAGCCACAACACACTATGCTATGCATGGCCACGAATATATCTCCTGACTGCTTATAATTATAGCTCCTCTTCCATAACTTTAACACTCTATTTTATAAGTGAAGAAAAAGCATGCCCGAGGCATTTATAGTGTCACGGTGTTTGAACACTTACTATATATAAATTATGTGCATTATACATTATAATGATGACTCTAGAAGATATAAGCTAGTGCCTGTTTGTAAGTTGAGAAGCAAGTTCCCTAAAGGTTGGTCGATCAGAGGACTTCTCCTTCCAGCATGAGCTCATTATTTGAGTGATATCTGCCGGGCAGTTAGAGGGACTCTTCAGCTTTACTCCTTTTGTGATTTTTACAGCAACTTGAATATTGATATACTCTTCATAGGGAACATGATCAGGATTAAACATCTCCCATATCACAATACCGTAACTCCACACGTCCGAAGCAGTGGAGAATTTGTTCTCTCCCAAACTCTCAGGGGCCATCCATCGAATTGGGCATTTTGAACTTTTCGTTTGAAAGTAGTAGTTAGCATCTGTTGGGAGCTTTCGAAGCAGCCCAAAATCAGACACTTTACAAGTCATGCAAGTCTCTCCCCTTGAGGCCATTAGTATATTTCGAGCAGCCAAGTCCTACAGTGAAAGTACCAGAGCATATAATTGAAATTGGTTGGCTAAACCTATACTTACATGCAGTTGTAATGTAGTGGCTTACCCTGTGAATCAAACCTCTTTCTGAAAGAAATGCCATTCCCTCGGCTATATCAAGCATATATTTGATAAGCTAAGAGAGAAGTTGGGAATTTTTCTACAGTATGAAAGGTGGCGGGGCAGAGTTAATTTTTTGATATAGCTCTATCTCTATAATATTAAACTTACGCTCAAAAATGATTTTAAGTCTCCGTAAGGTAAATATTCCATCACAATCTGATCAGCTATGCATGTATTAATTAGACACCAATAAGCAATAAGAAGCAAATGTATATAGCAATGTCTTACCGCCTTCAACAAGCCCATACACCTTAACAATATTAGGGTGGTTTATCAGAGGGTCAGCAGAAATAGCCATTTCATTCTCAAAGTTGGCCATGTCCTTTGAATCCTCATACGTCTGTAGAGTTTTCACAGCTACGTCTACCATCTCACCAGTTAGGTTACGCAGCTTCGCATGATAGATATCTCCGAATTCACCTTATAGTTAAAAATTAATTATAGTGTTGTTTCATCGAAATAATCTGATTACCATTTGCAATAAGTTTCCACTCGAAGAGATTGCTATCTGGTATGTGGAGTGTTCCCAGCAACTCATGTAGTGGTTTTGAGGGTCCTATGCAAATGTTTGAATCTTGAGTCCATGCAGTATGTATAATTATACTGTTAGATCCTAAATTAGACTAGCTAGGTCTATATACAGTAACACCTCTGAAAAAATAATACTAAAAGTTGTCCCTTATAGCTACAATTATTAATCTATACACCAATAAAATAATCAGTGGAAAGTTTAGGGCATGCATGGTTGCTGTCTTATTATTATTATTAGGGCTAGACAGGCAGCGTTCTTTCTAGCTTATCACTGAATAGACTTAGACTGGAAGTACACAGCCACACAGTTGCGTATGTCATTCATATATAGAGGTTAGTAGGGCTCTAGCTGAAGCGCTACACTCGTCCCAACACTAGTACTGTATGTTTACTACAGTTATATTATTTTTACCTTTTTGTTGCTGAGGTAATGCATCCTCATGGGCAGGATAACGATGATTCGGGATTGATGGAAACCGCAACCTATAGTGAATTATGAAAGCTATAAGTGTGAGTATATTTTGTAGTTTAGACATAGACTCACATTTTCCTCTCGCCCTCATGGCTGCGTTGTGTGGGTGACGATGACCTGACTCTCATAATCTTATTCTTCTTGTTACCACTGTACAGACCAGGCATTAGAACTCCTGGACCACCTCTTACTGGTGTTGTCTGCTCATCTTGGATTTGCACTTCAGCAGAGCGTGGTCTACTGGCAGCAGATTCTTTAATGATTGGTTTTTTGAGTAAAACATGGCTTCTCTCTCGGAAAAACTGTGGCTTTAAAGGTGTGAGTGGTGCCCCGGTAATATTTGCATACCTACTATCTATTTCATCATAAAGTTCATCTGGGTGGGTCTGTTGAATTTGCTTTGGTACTACATCATCATAGTCCTCTGATGTATTGCCAAGAACTTTGCATTCTTGTAGAGATATTTTCTTTGATGAATCAGGCATTTGTATTTGGCTCAAGATGGCTAAGGAATCTCGCTTTTTATCGCTAAAAACAGGCATGGCACCTTGCATTTGAGGCTTTGCACTTAACACTTTGTATGATGGGTTTGTATTTGTGCAGAATTGTTCGTGATAGTGGGGCTTAAAGTGCTCATAATTACCCTTTGATGGTTTATGCTTTGGTGGTTTACGCAGTGAAACAGCCTGCCTTGAAAATGCTACCTTTTGTGCTTTCTGGTGCAAAGCTGCATCTGTTTCAGAGTACAATCGAGGCAGTTCTGCTTCACTCAATCTTGACTGCAAAGGTGTCGGGGGTAAAGGGTGTGACGTTTCTCTTCTCGATCCACGTGGTGGTTCAGAGGTTAGATCAACAATCTTGTAGGCAAGATCAGGCTGAGATGAATTTATGAATCTCCTTAGAGCAGTGACCCAGCAATTACGGTCTTCCTGCAAATTGAAAATAATTATACATAGTCTATTGCATGCATTATATTTGAGTAACAGGAATTCATGCACTCCTGATAGTAACTTATAGCCACCTCTGTATCTGCTTTGAAATACCAAGCTTTCTTCTCTTTTTTGTGCTCGAAATACACAGCAAAGCGGAACTGTGGTGCCTCATAAACAGGTTCAACAGATATAACACTGTCCAATTTCAGCTCCTGGACTTTTTTGTCCTAAGCAGGTCCAAAATAGATTCATTGAATGGGTGTTATACATTAATGCAACGCAAAACTCACGGTCAATATTTGATATTTCAGTTTTCCATCTTCAAGGTGGAGAACACAACGCTTGCTGCATTGATTCTTTTTCTTCCCATGGCATATCTGCATCTCCATCACAAACGATGAGCCACTCTGTGACAGTCAATCGTTAAGGTTGACTCTTCTTACTCAGAATAATAATAATACAGTAAAGACTTACCATGATTTTTGTCATTTGATCACTTCTTCTCCTGGTACCTGTAGCACATGGTGAAGGGGGTTGTTGTTCTACGATCGTCACCGACTTCCTTTGCTTCTCTACACGCTCTTTGTAATGGCCCAGGATTTCAGACACTTTCTGGGATGTTGGTCTACACTCCGGTATGTTATCTAGGCAGAGCTTTACCATTCCAATCAGTTTGGCAGGAATTGCTTTCATCCTTTCTATTTCTTCAAAGTAAGCAACTCTACGCTCTACTTCACTTCTTGCACAGAGTTTGTTCGGAGGGTGGCTGTTTGGATCGTTGTAATTCGGCCGCAGGAGAGGACTCGGAAATCGATGGCCAAAAACGAAAAGAGACATGTGACCAAAAGAGAATGTATCGAGGCTGGTGTCGTATATGGCTGGGGTACCAATGGCTTCTGGTGGCATGTACACAAGTGTGCCTGGAGTTTGGCTGAGACTTCTCGAAAGAGCTTCTGTGTCGATGATGCGAGAGTTTCCAAGATCTGCAATTTTTGCTTGCTTTGTGGATGTGAGGAGGATGTTTCGTGCAGTGAGGTCACGATGTATGATGGGTGGTTGATAGGAGTGCAAAAAGACGAGGCCTTTTGCAACATCATAGAGAATAGACAGCCGTAAAAACAATAAAACATCCTTTGCAGGAATTGTCTCCAATAAATCGTCAAGACTTTTGTCGAGTCGTTCCATTACGAGAACAGGACTAAAGCTATCGTCAAGAAAAGCAAGGCCATAAAAGTGAACTATGTTTGGGTGATGCATTTGTGACATTAGCTCACACTCAGTGATGAATTTGTCAACGATATGTTGGACACCTTTGTTTAGCGGATCAAGAAACGTCTCATGTATCTTCTTCCCTGCACAAACTGCTCCGTAAAGCTGGAGCTCAACAACATAACCAAATGCTCCTTTTCCAAGATGCCTTCCCGTGGATACCACTCCTTGCTTGATGTACGGCTGTAGTCGAGGTATGTCCCTGATTTTCTGCAAATAGCGAATATCTTCACTCATTTTGTGTTTCTGAATTTGAATCGGAAGATCAGTCAATAGCTTCTAGCTTGTGCTGTTGATTGAAACGAGTGGTTTGTTGGATTTGATCCAGGTCAGGAGTGTAGTGAAGGTAGGAGGTTTTGTACTTGTTTTTGTAGAATAAGTTCTGTAAACAACCCTAACGGATATCACAGCTTGTTTATTTGCTATTACCCGAATTGTTTTTGTTGTCAGTTCATCTTTAACTGCTAAAACAAGCTGTGAATTGTGTTAATGGTTTACTTAGATTCATAACATTCGTTTCACACTTAATTTGTTTGGCCTGTAGAGTTTCACAGCTACATCTACCATCTCACCATGCAGTTAGATGACGCAGCTTGGCATGATAGACATCTTCGAATTCTCCTTTGTTTAAAAATTACAATAGTATACAGTGGCTTATCAAAATAATCTGAGTCATTACCATTCGCAATAAGCTCCCATTGCAACTCATGTAGTGGTTTTGATGATCCTGTGCAAATTAACACATTTTAACATACATACATTGTGTATTGTATAGAACTGGGGAGGATGGAACCACTGTTTATTATTCAGACTGCTTTGTTTACTGCATATATACCTGAAGGGACCTCTGACCTGTTGTCATGAATTGTGAAAGCTTTGCATGGAGTTCAATTTTACTTATATCAAGTGTGTTAGACTTACATTTTTCCATCACTCTCACAGCTGCCTTGTGTACGTGAAGGTGACTTGACTCTCATTTTTCTCAGTAGATCTACCACTGTACAGACCAGGCATTTATAGAGTATTTGTGCTGTTGGCTCATCTTGGATTTTAACTTCAGCAGAACTTGGTCTACTGGCAGCAAACTGGTGATGTTTACATAATTATAGATATCACCTAGATCTATGTGGTTTGCTGCATGCATGTGGACATTTAACTTTTGATATAACATTAGCCACATTTAATAGACCTGGTTTCTGTCTCGGAAAAATTTCCGCTTTGATGGTGTGAGTGGTGCCACGGCAATGTTATAATTTATACCTACTATCAATGTCATCATACAGTTTATTCGGATATATATAATAGGTATGTTGAACTTGCATGACATGCAAAACATTGTCTTGTTACTACATCATCATAGACCTAGCTCTGATGCAAGCAATTCTAAAGAATTTTGCTCCAGTAACAAGCATATGGATAGAACCTTGCATTTGAGGCTTTGCGCTTGGCACTTTGTATAATAGATTTGCTATTGTGTAGATTTGTCTTTTATAGTACAGTGGGGCGGGGCGGCTTAAAGTGCTTTGATATTTCGTGGAGGAGTGAAGCAGCCTGCCTTGAAATTGCTACCCTTTCTGCTTTCTGCGCTTTATATTGCACGCTCGAGGAAAATCTGTTTCAGACCGCAAAAGTGGTAGGGGTACAGGTCTAGTTTCTTTGGTTCAACAGTCTCGTGATAATTAAGCACAATTAATTAATGTGACAATGTTTGAAATCTAGAAGGCTGAGATGGATTGATGAATCCTCCCAGAGCAGTGACGGTGTTCTTGCAAAATTGCATTATTCTATACACTATATACATAGTAGCTTATGAACCACAAATCTTGTAGCATAATTTGATTCTTTTTCTTCCCATGGCATATATATATATTAAGTGAAGAGGTTTGTTCTATACAAACACCAACTTGACACACACTTTAATGGCTCAGAATTTCAGAAACTTTCTTGGGTGGTGGTCTACACTCTTATGTTATCTATAGGCGCATGCAGCTTTACCATTCCAATCATTGTGTATTGTATAGAACTGGGGAGGATCTATTTCTTCAAAGTAAGCAACTCATACGCTCCACTTAATTCACTTCTTGCACACAGTTTGTTCGGAGGATGGCTGTTTGGATCGTTGTAATTTGGTCGCAGGAGAGGACTTGGAAATTGATGGCTAGGAACATAAGGAGACATGTGTCCAAAAGAGAATGTATCGAGGCTGGTGTCGTATATGGCTGGGGTACCAATGGCTTCGAGTGGCATGTACACAAGTTATGCCTGGAGTTTGGCTGAGACTTCTCAAAAGAGCTTCTGTGTCGATGATGCAAGAGTTGCCAAGATTTGCTTGCTTTTTGAGGAGAATGTTTCGTGCAGTGAGGTCACAATGTATGATTGGTGGCCGAGTGCAAAAAGACAACCTTTTGCAACATCATTCAGGCGTAAAACAATGAAATGTTCTTTGCCGGAATTGTCTCCAAGAAATCGTCAAGATTTTTGTCCATTATGAGAACAGGACTGAAGTTATCATCAAAAAGAAAAACCATAAAAGTTATATGTGGGCGTAAAACAATGAAACGTTCTTTGCCGGAATTGTCTCCAAGAAATCGTCAAGACTTTTGTCCATTACGCGAATAGGACTGAAGTTATCGTCAAAAAGAAAAACCATAAAGTTATATGTTTGGTTGATGCATTTGTGACATTAGCTCACACTCAGCGATGAATTGGTCAACGATATGTTGGACACCTTTGTTTAGCGGGTCAAGAAATGTCTCATGTATCTTCTTCCCTGCACAAGCTGCTCCGTAAAGCTGGAGCTCAACAACTGCCTTCCAATATTGGACCTGTATCAAGTACCCCTTACAATATCATTACACATTCAATCATCTAGATTCATGCAGCATAGTTACTCTTACTTTTACATGTGATTATGGTGTCAAACAAAAGTACACCTAATGCAGGAAAGTTTGGTCTACTAAGCTATACTGTTAAATTTAACGGGTTGCTGCAATTGAGGGAACTCTTTGATCAGCTGCAGATGACTGCGTACACTGCTGTCCATCTCGATTATCTACATAGATCATGTACTTACTCACTCTAAAAAAATGCTGTATGCATGGAAGAAAACCGCTCACTATAGCGATATATTGCTCTTCATGCATCCTAAAACTGTAACACTCACATTAGCGGATATCATAGTTTAGTTACATAATGTTACTATAACCACACGTTGTCCCACAAAATAATATCACACTCACTATCTATATAGCTATATACTAAAATGCATGAATTTTGTGTGCTAGCAAAGTAGCAAGCTGACTAAAGGTTGGTCTATCCATGGGCTTTTCTTTCCAGCAGGATTGCATTATTATTTCAATTTCTTCCGGGCAGTGTGTGGGGATTTTCAATCTATCCCCACGCGAAATTTTGATGACCGTTTGAACGTTATCGTACTCTTCGAATGGTACGCAGTGTGGATTGAAAATTTCCCAGGCGACTATGCCATAGCTCCAGACATCTGAAGCGAATGAGAATTTCTTTTCACCTAAACTCTCTGGTGCCATCCAACGAATTGGACATATTCCATTACTTCTCTCGATATAGTAATTCATGTCATCTGGGAGTTGACGGAGTAGACCAAAGTCAGATACTTTGCAATTCTCACCACCAGAGGCCATTAGTATATGTCTAGCGACCAGATTCTGCATTTACATTTAATAATTATCGTATTTATCCCATGCCTTTCTACTAAGCATTGTCTATGGGTGCCATTTGTGTCAAAATTAATACAAATTATAGGTACATCATAAATGAATACATATATAAATGCAGGTGGTGCATATGATATGCAGGTGCCCCATATGCAAAATGCAGTATGTGTCCCATATGTAAATGCAGCATGTGCATATAGCATATGCATATAGCAAATGCAGCACATACACATTTGTATATGTACCTGATATATATAAATGCAGTAGCGTCATAATTTAGGCAAAGTAATGCTTCGTTCTCGAGTTATGCCAATTAAGTGTTGCTTACTTGCAATGCCATTGCAGCCTTGTGCGTAGAAAAACTTGTCCATGGTAAGTGTTGCCACTCTATACTTATAGCAGTTAGCTCTGCACTAGAACGCTATAATAGCTATTGGTAGCTGCAAGAGTGAGAAGAGAGCTCTGCTGCAAAGGCTCTCCTGATGCAGCCATTAATTTTAGACTTTGGCATCAATCCTTTTTAACAATTAACATTCTGCGTTCCCGAACCAAACTCGACCCCAAGGGCATAGGTTTGGCGGTAGGAGCTCGCTTGTCCACACCCCCTGACCGCACCCCAACACTCGGGCTGGCTATCTCAGCGGGGAAAGATTAGCTAAACTCCTGTCCTCTTACGAAGGGCGAGTCTTACCGATAACCTGATGGCCCAAAACGAGCCCAAACCAACGGTCACACTATAAAAGATAATTCAAACAGTAAGAGTATACACGATACTTCAAACAGTAATAGAATACACGACACAAAGGAATAATTACACGAAATTAGGAACAGTAACCAACTATTAAGTCACTATATATACGGAGGGAGCGAGCCCAAGTACTTCGCTCACTGGTCTCTCGCCTCGTCCACTTCCGGTCGGACAATGCTGCGGTCGTGGCACTGGTCAATGCAGGCACTAGCAGAGATGATTCCCTCATGCACCTGATGAGGAGCCTTTGCTTCCTCATGGCAAAATTTATGGTGTCGGCGTCCCACATGCGTCCACAATTCGCTGGCCGATGCGCTATCTAGGAACAATCGGTTTACCTTTTTCTCCCTTTACCCGCAGGCTCACCCGACGCCCACGGTCATCCCCCGGCACTGGTGGCCCTGTTGATCTCGCTCAAGCCGGACTGGACGTCACGGCCTTGGACGAACTCTACTTTCACGATGCGCTAGCCCCTAGCACTCAACACACCTATGCATCAGCTCAATCTCGCTATATTAATTTCTGCCATTTTGTCCTCATATCTCCGTTTCCAGTAACAGATCCCGGGCTCTCCCATGATCCTGATGCGAATTTCCAACCGAACCTCCAGACCCAGGAAGGTAATCGTCGACGACGGGCCCTCGCACTTAGACACCTCCAGCAGCGTGCCAGTGAGGGAACAAGTTGCCATGATTACAGCAAACTGAGGACTCCGGTGGGCCCATGGTGATGAAGTCGTCAAGGTAGTGGGCGATGTAGCTGACTCCCCGCTGGACCGTTATCCATTGTAGAGCATCCGCTAAGGCTGTGAAGATCGCTGGGGCCGACCGGAGCCCGAACGGCCGAACCTTGTCCACCAACACTTCACCTTCCATTGAACGCCTAGCAGTCGCCTGTCCACTGGAACAATCCGATATGCCTGCTGGTCGACTTTTGCCAGCAGGGCTCCTCTCCCCACCTGTAAAATACGATCTACTACACTGTCGGTTGTGATATACGACGTACTGCACATGTCCTTGTCGATACCGTCGTTGACGCTAGCATTCTCGGGAGAAGACAGATTCACAATCAGGCACCAGTGGCCTGGTTTTGCCTTTTTGGGGATGACCCCAAAGGGGCAGTGGATGCGAGGCACTACATACTTTGAAGCCGTGGTGAATGCCTTGGGTGACATACACTGCCAGTAGGCGGTTGGGATGCTCTCACATTGCAGGAGTCGTGATTTCCTCTGTCTCGAACAGGGGGAACCATCGCGCCCAGGGCAGTGAGCTTCTGACTGGGACGGCCCTGCACCTGCACAAGAAGCACACCATAAACAGCCGCACGCCACAACCAGACCACGACCATAGGCTGCCAACTTGAGGTACTCGGGTGAACCCTTGGCAGCCCCGAAGGTGCCGAACCCTGAGTCGCCAACTGACGGTGTACTCGAAGCACCTTTGGCGTCCCCGAAGGCCCAAATAAATACACAACTCCCCCCAACACACACAATTAGCAATACAACACAAAGCATGCCACAAACTACCCTATACTACACTACTCTACGACACTAGCTAGCCACAATGTTCTAAATTGTTCCTCAAGCAGGACGTCTGCGGGGCTCTGGGAAATCCCTTTTGCAAGCTGCACAAACATGCAAGTAGATGCAATCGACCCCAAACGGGCAGTCCAACTCTCCCGGTCGATTCCACCGCCGACAGGTCGACGCCGGAGGGGGCCTCCTCTTAAGAGATCGCTTGCTGCATGGTGGCCGAGAAGAGACGCTTCGAACCTGGTGGGGAGTCCTGAGCCTGAACGGGGCACGAGGCCGCGGAGTGATCGAGGGACCGACAAGGACCACACCACGGGGCACTCCCTGCCCAATAAAACAATACGAGTGGAAGCCACCATCCACCTTCGACCAGTCGGTCCTGCCAGATTCGGCTGCCTCGCCACAGGACTTCCAGTCATACAGTAGCCACAACGGGAACCGATACCATTGTTGACATATAGCTGAGGAGGGACGGGGCTCGCTCTGGTGCCTTGGCAATCAGTACTGCCGCATAAATTGCAAAACACTGCACCCAAGTGTTAAAGTCGGGGACGACGCGCATCGAGTCTGCCATGTCTGAAGCGTTTGCCACCACAAAGTTACCTTGCAGCAAACCCCTTGGCCAGAGGCAGCTCACTGAAGTCCAGAAAAGCCCCAGATATAATAGTCTCCACCACAGATCACTTGAGAGGTGGGATCACCTTGCTGGGCACCACAGCCGATGCCACGAGCGACATGAGAGGGTTGGCCATCGCCGATGCGAGGCAGGCCAGAGTGCTGACACCTATAGCCCAGGAAGTTGGCATGGACCCTAGGTGCAAAGCTGCAAGGGTTAAATAAAACAACAACAACACGCCCTTAAACTACCATAAAGTACCGCTTGTCACCCTAAAGAAACGCCCCAACCTGCTTGAGAGTAGGTCTTGCCGACCCTGAGCTCTCTCTAGCCCATTAACCTATGCAGCTGCAGCTTGAGAGTAGGTCGTCAGACGTAGACCCCGAGCTCTCTAACATATGCAGCTGCAGCTTGAGAGTAGGTACCCCAAACTCCAGCCCCAAGTCAGCCATGCAGATTTCAAATTCTCAGAATAGAGAGAGGAGAGAGGCCAGTCGCCCACCAGAGTGGGGGTGTGGGTACAAAAGACATACCGGACGGTAGAGAGGATAGCAGAGAGCGCAAGACAGGTGGGACTGGGGCGGTTTGTACCAGCATGGCCTGCAGGGTCGCCAGTGCCGTCGGAGCACTCTCCGTTCCTGCAGCCGAACTCGACGGGCCATCGAGACTGGAGTGATGGGAAGGTCCGCCATGGATCACGAACAGCTCTAACAAAGACGGAAAAGCTCTAGGCACATTACCTGATCAAATATTTATTACTGCCACGAGTAGTCTGCACTACCTAGAGTACCTCACACGCATGCGCTAGGCTGTGTGTCACACTTCCGGCAATGCAGCACCACGGGTCCTAGCCTCGGTCCCAGGCCGATTTTTTTTAATAGAACGAAGTTGAACGACCTAGCGTTAAATTGGAGACGGATCGGCCTTATGGCACGCCAAGTGTAACAAAAATAAATAGCGCTATAGGACGTCATAAAGTAAGGGAAAACGTCATGCATGCAAGACGTGCTGTAATCGTTACAAGACGTGCTGTAACGTTACAAGACGTGCTGTAATTTAGTGCGAGGCTCAAGGTCAAAAGGTGACTGGGTGTTCATTAATTAAAATGGTTGATCAAAGAGCTGGAGCTGGAGATCGAGTGTGGGGATGGGAAACATTTCTCCAAGAAATGGAGACTTTCCTTACTACGGTAGATAGAGAAATCGATTATACTCAGTCTACTAGTTATGCCCAGTTCGTTATTGAGAGGTTTGAGGTTTGTATACATGCTCTATCTTCCCTTCGTGTACAAATTGAAGATGATGGCGATGATGAGACGATTGAAGTTTGCACGGCATTGAAGGAAATAATGGACAGTTGTGTGTTGCTCAAGACAATGTGGTACACTCGACTTGATGAGTTGGATGCACACACAGACGGAGGCTACCAAGTTCCCCAGGTTGCTAGGAGAGTAGGACGTGGCCGTCCCCAGCTATTTATTTGTCAAGACCAGTTGGAATACCTATGTAGTTTAAATTTCACTTGGACTGAGATTAGTAAACTATTGGGTGTCTCTCGAATGACTATCTATAGAAGAAGAGGGGAGTTCGGCATTCTAGATGTTCATAGTGCTGCAAGAAGTATAAGTGACAGTGATCTACGTACAAAGCTCCAACAGGTGCGTCGAGAAATGCCAAATATGGGAGAGACACTGGTGATTGGGCGACTACGGTCATTGGGATATGCTGTCACTAGACAAAGGGTGCGTAATGCTATCCACGCAACCGATCCCCTGAATGCAGCTCTGAGATGGAGAGGAATCCTCACTGCTCGGCGCCCTTACTCTGTTCCCTCGCCCAACTCTCTATGGCACATGGGTAAGTCATATATAGGTGTTGTGTGACCAGGTTTATGGTTAATGTGTGTCAATTAAGTTTTAGATAAAGGAGCCCAGATGTGTGTACATGCATGTATATAGGTTGGAGCCTTATTATTATAGTAGTAGCAAGACTTGTGTATACAATACATGCATACTAATCATATCTTGTATTCGTACAGATGGCCACCACGCTTGTGAGATGGGGCATGGTAACGCACGGGGCTATTGACGGATATAGCAGACTCGTCGTGTTTCTTCGCTGTAGCAATAATAACACTGCCGAAACAGTTTATAATCTCTTCCTTTCAGCTGTCCAACGGTTTGGACTACCGTCAAGAATGCGATCTGACTACGGTGGTGAAAATTATCGTGTAGCAGCACATATGCTAGAGAGTAGAGGATATGACCGCAACAGCATGATAACTGGCAGTTCCGTGCACAACCAGCGGATTGAGCGCCTCTGGCGCGATATGCATCGTTGCGTAACAGTGATATTTTACAAGTTATTCTATTACCTAGAGCAACATGGTTACTTGGATCCTGATAACATGTTTCATCGGTATTGTTTACAGTACGTCTATCTTCCACGTATCAACCAGTCACTGAAAGTATTTATGGAGGGTTGGAACTGTCATGGGGTTCAAACGGAACACAATCTAACACCACATCAATTATTTGTGCGGGGAGCACTTCAAATGCAGAGAAGAGGACTTCAAGCCCTAGACTTTTTCGAACATATTGATGAAATGTATGGTGTAGACGAAGAAATCAGTACGGGTGATGACGATTACACAGTTCGTATACCCCCAATTGGTCTTGCATTGTCTGATGAGAATATGGCTTTGTTGAAGGAAAGAGTAAATCCTCTGGCAGACAGCGATAATTTTGGGATAGAACTGTATGTTGAAACACTTACTTTTTTACGTACTTTGATTAACTGAGATTTGTTAATGAATGTGCAGTGCGTAATGCCAGTAATAATTACAAATTTATATCCAAGTTGAATGATGGTACAGTGCATGGAACCCCTCTATAACGGACACCTTTAATTGGAGAACAAAAAGTTTTGGCCGTTGTTAAGGGGTTGTTTTGTATGCAAACTTTTGGGACCTGGGTGTCTGGCCGTTATGTCGCAGTTGGCCGTTAAGAGGGGTTCCACTGTATATAATTTTTATCATTTATGTTAATGAATGTCTGTCAGATGCAGGTACACATAATTATATAGACACACTATAAAGAGTATGACTAATATTATAGTAGTACTGCCAATACACAATGTTAGGACGTATATTATTATTATACTGGAATAGGTTGCAAGTACGTAGCCACTGTATATACACTTGGTAGATATTGTCATATAGTTTTACAGATGCTGTTTGTTAGTCTGAGTCAAATTTCTCATTGGCTTGTGGCACCGTCTTCAATTATACCTGAATCCGGATAGAAAAACATTTGCAATGTGAAAAATTGCTACAATCCTATGTACAACCTACTGATTCATATAGCATTTGAACGTGGAACATTTGTGGAACAATCATAATTATTACATGCATGCTTGCAACATGATAATCATAAGCTCATGCAGATAACTATATAATTATATCTTCACTGTGACAAATGCAAGCACATGCATGTACTACTTGCATGCATGTATAGAAGGTCTTGCTAATTTTGCATTCATAAGTTATAGGTGTTATATATAACAATTCTCCTGGGACCAAAGCTTGCATGCTTTTTATTGGACCTATATACCTACATCACTCAGTAATACAAAAATCACAGCGATGAATGCTTTACAATACAATAACATCGTCATAAAGGTAATAATTATGGCCAAAAAACATTGACAGACATGCATGCAGTGTTATCAATATTGCAAACGTCAATAGCTGTCCATTCTCCACAAGTACTCGCTTGACAAACAAGCTCGGAACTCAGAAACAAACACTTGGTATGAAGGGTATGTTGAGGATAGAATCAGGGATGGTGCACAGGTGAGGGCAATGGGTCTACGTGAAGAACCGGTAAGAGCATTAAATTCTAGAGATATTTTCGAAGAGGAACACACCGAGCTGCCAGTAACGAAGCGCAGAAAAGTTCGCAATTCATCCAGTCCCATATTTCCTATAAATTGACGCAGATAACCTAAAACCCTATTCACATGTATTTTACACATAGTTATGTGGAAGGTCTTGCTAATTTGATATGCTATCATTATAATAGCTGTTTTATAACAATTCTGCCTTTATACACATGTATATATACCAACCAAAGCTCACATGCACAGTATTTTGATTTTATAGGACCTACTGAGTGTTCTACGTAATTATATAACCAGCGTGCTGTCCACAAACTGTTCTCTTGCAGATGATATAAGGGGTTGTATGGGATAAATATGTAAGAGTGTATGGATTGGTAAGTGTATAAAAACATGATAGTGACGATCAAAACGGATGCAGTTAAATTGCAAATGGGTTGTTTTCCACAATAATTATCAACAATTTGAACGAACACTGGACAGTCTTGATCAAGTTTCTAAAGGATGACGGCTGGCTTTTACCATCCACTCTTATCCAATTTGCTCTAATAGGAACAATTGTCGTGCAACAATATACATAACAAATTAAAAATTCCGATAATTAATAGTATCAAGGGTGTATAAAAGAAGAGAGGGCATGCAACTCCACTATCAGTACACGTAGCTAGCAGAGTTCAAACGTGGGCGGAGGAATGTGTGCATTTGCATGCAGTGCTAAAAATAGAAATGTCTATTTTTAGTATTTCATGCACAGTCATGCACATTTATCCGCCCACGTTTGAATTCTGCTCTTGGAGTTGCATGCCCTCTCTTCTTTTATACGCCCTTGATAGTATTACGTACATAAGTACATAACAGCCAGCTGTATAGGTATAGTCTTCACAGTCATGTAATAACAACTTACCTACAGCTTCTTTTTGCAACTCCGGGCCTATACTCAGTGAGGCTACTGAATCACCCGGGGAGTATACACATGCACACAGTTATTCTTGCCCGTTGGTATGTGGTTAGGTATATATGCAGTGGTTTATAACTGTGCTACATGCAGAACCTGCTTTTACATAGGAATGATATATACGTCATGTATAGGGAATCATATACATGCATGTATAGGGAATCATATATATACAGATCCCTGTGGTTAGGGATGTTGATGCATGCATGTATGTTTTTCACATGCTTTTCATGTATATATCACTTGTTTACATACGTAAAATCTATTTTCTTGCCATGGCCATACATGCAGCTGCAATTTAAAACTTCTTTGTCATTGCAGCATATAGAGCTTGAGTAACGCATTTAGAATGAGTTATATAGACTATATCGATGTTTAGAAAGGACCCTTTTCATCAGAGAGGCACCTTCAGGGGCATGCATGCATGATCTCTCTTGAGTAGCCAACATGTATATAGTCTAGATTAAGAATTCATTCTCAACTCTATAACTTATGTATATACTCTTTGTTCTCAGTATGCCTTTTTATTGCTGTCATATAGCAACTGGCAATAAAATCATTATTGACCAATCACTCGGTTTGTATGGATACACTGAATTCTACCCTCCGGTATCATGCACCTGGACTAACATCCAGACGCTCCTGCATGTCCAAAGTAATCCCCCATGATGGAACATATATATAGCACTGCAGTAGCTGGTGACGTTTAACAAGAGTCCAACTGTAATTGCTGAACGAGTTTGAACGTACGTTTGGCCTAATATATATAGCTATACACTGACCAAACCTATATACAAGAGCATGGTTACATTTACTCCACTTGATACCCCATGCATGCATGCAGGGAGTTGCAACTAACACTATACAAGGATATAAAAATAATATACTGTCACAAAAAGCACATGCGTGCATGTCTTAACTATATCATGCAGGCATGCATGCATGCATGTATACATTATATACATGCAGAGTATTTTACACCATAATTATATATAATTATAGCGGGTAAATTTGGCAATTTTCATTTGACGATGTTGCATGGAACAGCGCCCTATATAATATTATATGAACCTTGTGAGTTCGCATACACTCAATGCCTTTAATACTGCAAATCTTTGAGCATGCGCAATTAAAAAGGCTGCAGTAACACGCAGCGCGGGAACAAATATCTGGACAGCGATTTAGTAAATCAGGACACCGATTTAGTAAAGCGTGAGACCGGTACGTGAGACCGCTTTAATTATAGTAGTGGGACACTGATATAGTGAAATAGTGAAGTGCATGACGTGGATTAGACATGCAGTTTTTACACATGGTGTTTTGACACAAACGACACTCCATAGTATACTACGGCACGGCATTATTAACCACGTGGGATATACTGGGCATTGGCGATTTTTAATTTTTGGTGACCCTCATGCATGCACCTTCATTCGCCAAATCGACAATTACCCACTATAATTACCCACTATATACAGTATATATGTATACATGTGCACACTTACTCAATGATCAGTCTTGGTGCATGCATGCATCAGATAGTGCATTTTGGGGGCATCAGTATAGAGCTCACAAAAGGCTATTGAAGGGTTTTTGAGGTAAGCAACTTCATCTGAGTGTCGAGATCTGGGGAAAATAGATGGTCTGTGATTTCCAGCATGAGAAGGTAATTGCTCCAATGTGGGTTATCTTCAGGAACAAATTGGGCCACCATGCATGAAAGGAAACAGGCGGCTCAGTAACCATGCACGACTGCATGCTGAAGGTAAATGCAAATCAATACCTTTTCTTTTGTTTCAGCTACTGTGGAAAAACACTGACGACAAGGCGGTCTGTATATGCACTCGCTCCTTCCTTAAGCCTCCCATAAATGAACTAGCAGGATTATCATTGCATGCTAGCAACCATTGGTCAACCACTTCAGAGTGCCAAAAACTCTGAGGGGTTCACTCCCATTTATACCCACCACTTCTACTATACTGATTATCATTGACCCTGCATGCCCCACACTATTCCTACACTATTCGGAATTTCCAATATAATATTGACTGAGTCCTATACACTATTACTTTAATTCATCGTCCTAACACTATATATAATCTGCAGCTATAATAATTATTGCACGAGAACATAATTATAACATCAAATCTATATAAGGTATATAGGGGTGGGCACGTTATCATACTGGTATAATGATGGGCACACTTTCGACAGCACTGCCAAACATGATTCTACAGTTACTGTAGCACAGTGAATCTGCCTATGAGCGTCTCTTTGATGGTAGCTCACTCTTGTGTCCTGTAGTCCACCCTGAAATGGATAAAGCGTGTCTCTCCACCTTTGGTCTTGTACTTTCACATTCGTACATAATGTCAGGAATTCTTCCGATTCGGATTGCCTTCCCTTGTTTAGTTCAATCTCTGCTAGGAACTTCTGTCTCATTAAGTGATACTGTTCTTTTGGAGTCATTCATCGATAGTGTAAGTATTCACTAGGCAGGTATTCTTAAGGAAGCTATGGCTGTGGTTGGACAGCAAGTTCCTGTGTTTTCTTCTGAAATCAAATGCGAATTAATATCACTGTTCAGTCGATACAATAGCAGACAAGTGCCTACCCCAAATAGTTTAAAGCAGATGGTGGTAAACTTGGCTAGGTACGAGTTTGTTTCAAAGCCTGCTGCTGCTTTGTCTCTTATCCATTGCGGAGTGCCTGAGCAACACCAAGTGTTCTGGGATAACATGATGGTTGATGGTCTTCGAATGCTTTACTGGGCACTGAGTGTGTCTTCTGCCATGGTGTTGAAGATGCTCGAGGAAGCTGAAGGTGGTGATCAATCCCAAGATAGGGTTTTAGGTTATCTGCGTCAATTTATAGGAAATATGGGACTGGATGAATTGCGAACTTTTCTGCGCTTCGTTACTGGCAGCTCAGTGTGTTCCTCCTCAAAAATATCTCTAGAATTTAACGCTCTTACCGGTTCTTCACGTAGACCCATTGCCCTCACCTGTGCACCATCCCTGATTCTATCCTCAACATACCCTTCATACCAAGTGTTTGTTTCTGAGTTCCGAGCTTGTTTGTCAAGCGAGTACTTGTGGAGAATGGACAGCTATTGACGTTTGCAATATTGATAACACTGCATGCATGTCTGTCAATGTTTTTTGGCCATAATTATTACCTTTATGACGATGTTATTGTATTGTAAAGCATTCATCGCTGTGATTTTTGTATTACTGAGTGATGTAGGTATATAGGTCCAATAAAAAGCATGCAAGCTTTGGTCCCAGGAGAATTGTTATATATAACACCTATAACTTATGAATGCAAAATTAGCAAGACCTTCTTTCTATACATGCATGCAAGTAGTACATGCATGTGCTTGCATTTGTCACAGTGAAGATATAATTATATAGTTATCTGCATGAGCTTAACATGATTATCATGTTGCAAGCATGCATGTAAAAATTATGATTGTTCCACAAATGTTCCACGTTCAAATGCTATATGAATCAGTAGGTTGTACATAGGATTGTAGCAATTTTTCACATTGCAAATGTTTTTCTATCCGGATTCAGGTATAATTGAAGACGGTGCCACAAGCCAATGAGAAATTTGACTCAGACTAACAAACAGCATCTGTAAAACTATATGACAATATCTACCAAGTGTATATACAGTGGCTACGTACTTGCAACCTATTCCAGTATAATAATAATATACGTCCTAACATTGTGTATTGGCAGTACTACTATAATATTAGTCATACTCTTTATAGTGTGTCTATATAATTATGTGTACCTGCATCTGACAGACATTCATTAACATAAATGATAAAAATTATATACAGTGGAACCCCTCTTAACGGCCAACTGCGACATAACGGCCAGACACCCAGGTCCCAAAAGTTTGCATACAAAACAACCCCTTAACAACGGCCAAAACTTTTTGTTCTCCAATTAAAGGTGTCCGTTATAGAGGGGTTCCATGCACTGTACCATCATTCAACTTGGATATAAATTTGTAATTATTACTGGCATTACGCACTGCACATTCATTAACAAATCTCAGTTAATCAAAGTACGTAAAAAAGTAAGTGTTTCAACATACAGTTCTATCCCAAAATTATCGCTGTCTGCCAGAGGATTTACTCTTTCCTTCAACAAAGCCATATTCTCATCAGACAATGCAAGACCAATTGGGGGTATACGAACTGTGTAATCGTCATCACCCGTACTGATTTCTTCGTCTACACCATACATTTCATCAATATGTTCGAAAAAGTCTAGGGCTTGAAGTCCTCTTCTCTGCATTTGAAGTGCTCCCCGCACAAATAATTGATGTGGTGTTAGATTGTGTTCCGTTCGAACCCCATGACAGTTCCAACCCTCCATAAATACTTTCAGTGACTGGTTGATACGTGGAAGATAGACGTACTGTAAACAATACCGATGAAACATGTTATCAGGATCCAAGTAACCATGTTGCTCTAGGTAATAGAATAACTTGTAAAATATCACTGTTACGCAACGATGCATATCGCGCCAGAGGCGCTCAATCCGCTGGTTGTGCACGGAACTGCCAGTTATCATGCTGTTGCGGTCATATCCTCTACTCTCTAGCATATGTGCTGCTACACGATAATTTTCACCACCGTAGTCAGATCGCATTCTTGACGGTAGTCCAAACCGTTGGACAGCTGAAAGGAAGAGATTATAAACTGTTTCGGCAGTGTTATTATTGCTACAGCGAAGAAACACGACGAGTCTGCTATATCCGTCAATAGCCCCGTGCGTTACCATGCCCCATCTCACAAGCGTGGTGGCCATCTGTACGAATACAAGATATGATTAGTATGCATGTATTGTATACACAAGTCTTGCTACTACTATAATAATAAGGCTCCAACCTATATACATGCATGTACACACATCTGGGCTCCTTTATCTAAAACTTAATTGACACACATTAACCATAAACCTGGTCACACAACACCTATATATGACTTACCCATGTGCCATAGAGAGTTGGGCGAGGGAACAGAGTAAGGGCGCCGAGCAGTGAGGATTCCTCTCCATCTCAGAGCTGCATTCAGGGGATCGGTTGCGTGGATAGCATTACGCACCCTTTGTCTAGTGACAGCATATCCCAATGACCGTAGTCGCCCAATCACCAGTGTCTCTCCCATATTTGGCATTTCTCGACGCACCTGTTGGAGCTTTGTACGTAGATCACTGTCACTTATACTTCTTGCAGCACTATGAACATCTAGAATGCCGAACTCCCCTCTTCTTCTATAGATAGTCATTCGAGAGACACCCAATAGTTTACTAATCTCAGTCCAAGTGAAATTTAAACTACATAGGTATTCCAACTGGTCTTGACAAATAAATAGCTGGGGACGGCCACGTCCTACTCTCCTAGCAACCTGGGGAACTTGGTAGCCTCCGTCTGTGTGTGCATCCAACTCATCAAGTCGAGTGTACCACATTGTCTTGAGCAACACACAACTGTCCATTATTTCCTTCAATGCCGTGCAAACTTCAATCGTCTCATCATCGCCATCATCTTCAATTTGTACACGAAGGGAAGATAGAGCATGTATACAAACCTCAAACCTCTCAATAACGAACTGGGCATAACTAGTAGACTGAGTATAATCGATTTCTCTATCTACCGTAGTAAGGAAAGTCTCCATTTCTTGGAGAAATGTTTCCCATCCCCACACTCGATCTCCAGCTCCAGCTCTAGTTGGGCGGAGCCCGACCGTCCCTGACGGGAGGTCGGGGGACATGCTTATATAGGATTTGTACTTGTGTGTTATGTAATACTGCTTGGAGCATCATGAATATAATCATTTTAAGTGGGTGTTAAACGCAATATGCACCGCACTGCACCACACTGGCTGGCACTGAACAACATGACTTTGCTACTAAATAAATAAAGTACTGAGCAAGAATGGCCCAAGTGCTACAATGTTTTGGATGTGGGGATGAGCTATCAAGGCCTGGTAACAGGAGAGCTCTTGATGGTCCAGCTGGAAAGGAAGTGTTGGACCTGTGGACAATGCTACTGGAGAATGAGGAAGAACAGATGTGTGCTGATGTCGACATTAACAGTATTGTAAATGGCAGTGATAAAAACAGATTGCCCAAAATGTGCAGGAAATGTTTCGGTAGATATAGCAGCTTTCTTGAAGCACAGGTAATAATGAAAATAAAATTTGTAATTAGCTGAAAGAAGTAACTAAGTCTTAGGTCACACTGTCCACATAAACATGACTTAGAACAAGCACAAGCAATTGAAACCGAGATCAACATGTTTGTAATTGTCAATATTTCGGAAAAGACTATCCCTTCTACAATCTGTAGTGTTGAAGTTTGAAGCATATTCTTTAATCTCATTATCAACTTGATGGTAAATTCTTGCCTTCAAAAGGGTTACACGTGATGGTTTACCATCTCGACCTGCTCTACCAGTCTCTTGTACATAGCTACTGATATCGTCTGACAGGCCAACATGAATGATTTACCGAATGTTGGGACAATCAACACCCATACCAAATTCCATAGTAGCTACAACAATGCGAAGATTGCCATCACCCTTAAATAAACGAATGATTTCAGATTTATGGGCTGGATCAGTGACACTTGTAAACATGTCCACGAGGCGAAATTCAGGAAGATCAGGTGCATCATCAGGATTTGTGAATGCAGCTCCAAGGTAATCCTTAAAGAAGAGGTACATGTCACCACACACCAAAAGAACGTCCATATATGATTGTTGTGGGAAACTTGTTTCTCTCGATTACCAATTTCTGGGCCAAGTTTTGGAATGTCTCTGGTATACTTTTGAACAATCCAACAGCATAAATCAAATTTGGGATTACTGGGACTCTCGTAATGACAAATGGGTTTCTTAGGCCAACAATACGAGAAATGAATGAAATGTCACTTCGGGTAGCTGTTGCTGTTAGCGCCATCACATGAACTGATGTTGGAATGAGGCTGCGCACTTCTCTAATTCTCAACAGCATTTGCCTGAAAGTCTCACCCCTGCAATAATATTATTGGTACACATGTTAATAATAAACGATGAGTCAAATACATACCATTTCTTCACACAATGAGCTTCATCGATTATCAAAGCCTTGAGTCTATTAGCATACACATCTCCCCCCAGAAGTCTTCTCCAATGCTTCTTGCTGATGATCATTTCAGGTGTAAAGAATACTAGCTGATACTTTCCGTGGAAGATCGCATCCATTGTAGCTGCATCAGACATCTCGCCCGAGACATATGTGCTAGAGATGCCTTTAGAACAATAGATGGCTACCTATATAATAATAGAATAAAAGCATCCAGCTTAGAATGATCTAGTTATGTGTAAACAGCTCATATGCACATGTACGTATAATTATATGTATGTTCTATCTAGCCTTACATACCTGATCATGAATGATGGCCAGCAGAGGACTGGAGTAACTACTACTACTACAATAGAATGACCTTTCTCCTTCTCCAATATTTTGTCAAATGCTGCAGGCAAACAAGCATAGCAAAGGCTCTTTCCAAATCCAGTAGGCAATACAGCAAAGACATCTCTGTCTCTCAGAAAAGAAGTGACTACTTCCAAGCTGGTTAGCAGCTTCTGTAGCTGTGACAACTTGTGTAACTTTCTCCATTTTGCTCAAGGCAGCTCCGCCCAGCTGCACACCCACCTAGCTAAGTGGGTGTTAACCAACCACTTGCAATACTGCAATCTGATTGGGCTGCACTCCTCAGTGCAGCAGTACAAATCCTATATAAGCGTGTCACCCGGCCACCCGTTGGGAACGGGTGCCGGGCTCCGCCCAGCTACTCCAGCTCTTTGATCAACCATTTTAATTAATGAACACCCAGTCACCTTTTGACCTTGAGCCTCGCACTAAATTACAGCACGTCTTGTAACGTTACAGCACGTCTTGTAACGATTACAGCACGTCTTGCATGCATGACGTTTTCCCTTACTTTATGACGTCCTATAGCGCTATTTATTTTTGTTACACTTGGCGTGCCATACGGCCTGGGGTCGAAGCTACACGGGTCCTTGATGTTAACCACATTTAATGTCCCACAATTATGGACGATCATTACCCACTCTTTGCATTTATTATAATTATGGGACTGCTGCATTTATTATGCCTCGGTGCGCATGTGCAAGCGAGGTATACGGTATAGTGTGTGTGTGTGTGTAGACCGCTACAGCTGCTCAAGGATGAATCAAGTGCAAGTAAGAGTTTCTATAGGCTTCTAGTCATGTTTACTTGGATTTTAATTTTAATTCGTGGATTTGCAAAATAATGCTTCGTTCTCGAGTTATCGGCCAAGACCCGGAAGTTCAATGTAAATGCCGTACACTTATTTAAGTATGCATTATGCATTACATCATTGGTTGAGTTAGTTCGAGAAAGAGGGTTGACTTCATTCAGTACTGCATTGTGCAGAAGGGAATATTCAAAAGCAACTGTGACTGTCATATCCAGGTAGATCATCAAGAGCTACAGTCTGAGGCATCACTCGAGGCAAATGCTTTTACAGAAGCCACACTACACTGTGTCAAAGAAGACAACTACATTTTAGTTGAGTGACTACCAGCGTTATATTTTCGGTTCCGAAGCATTTGAAGCAGATCTGATCATTGTAAACTGTAAAGGTAAGGTTGTTGTAAACTAACATTCATTTTGTTGCCATGTATGAACAAAAAGTTATAGGAGGTTGCAAACCAACATTATTTTGTGTATGGTTGATTGGCTGACTGCATAAAACTGCTGCATGTAACCACGAATTGTGTGTAATAGTGGTATTATTGATCTAGTTTATGAATTAATTCATTCTCATCAGTTGCAATTGTTCTATTAATCTTCCTCAGTGTTGACGTCCATCACCGCTGACGCTTCGAAGATGTCCGCCATTTTAATATTGGTCCACATATGAACATACACTGAGGATACCCATACACTCATTCCTCTAGTGTCTGGAGTAATCACAAAAAAGTATTGTGTCATAACTATTCTATATGTATAGAGTCCAAGGTGAGAGTCCAAATTAATGCATTTCACTGTGCCTCGTGTACAATAACAATGTGCCATAGTTTATCATTGTGCATTTCTTCCTGAAATAGCATCTCACTAGTCTTAATACTGCCGCGAGACCTCTGTTGAATTCAAAAACAGAGAGTTCCTTTCTTTAAATAGAGTCTACCAAAAAGGGGGTAATCCGTGTATGTAAGGCTACAGATGTTATAGGAAAGGCATGATGTGTTCCTGTGGGTCCCCTGATAAGGCTGTGGTAATATGGACCAGGCAAGTCTTCTGCTACTAAATCTTGCCTTTATGTTCGACAGGAAGTCATTGCTGAAGATAAAGAAGCTAATGATTACTCCTGAACGCTTTTAATAAGCTTTAACTCGACACTCTAGAAGTTAATATCACTCAAGATCTACTGATGTATTAAAGAGTCAACCACTCTTCCTAGCTGGCACTAGCTGTCTGGGAGGCCTTCTTGAACTGAACTGTCTCCCTTTGATAAACAGAGCTAGAAGAAGCAACACTGCTGCAGCATAATTATTCTACTTTGATTAGTGTCTCTGGAAAGCTGCCATTTTGGTCACATTGTCATACGTATTCTTCCTTTTTGTAACTTTGTCCGTTTTTTTACAATTTGTATGATGAAATTGTTGTCAATAAAAATTATTATTTCGTGCATGCGGATACAAGGTATAACTATGGAAAGCCAAACGTTTCAAAATTACCATAAAATGCGCTTGCGATAAGTACGAAATAGCGCGCGCAAACATTCCGTATATGCGCGTTAATAACCATTCACGCGAGCAAAATCCAAGATTTGCACGCGTGCAAAAGCAAACAACTATTCACGCGAGCAAAATTTACTCCAACTCAAAAGTTCACCCAGGGTTCAGGATTTCTTTCTTTATTGCCTCAATCATCATCTCCTTTTTTACTAGCTGGCTAGACGACCAACAAAGAAATGAAAATGGACACTTTATACAAGAAACCATTGACATTTGCTTGCAACAAGGGACCCCTACTGCCCAAAGTCTAGAGTTGGTGCTAGGACTGTATTCCTGTTTAAAAAATAAGCACCAGCACCAGTCTAGTTGGGCGGAGTTCACGCTCGTTGGTTGGACTCAGAAGTCTGAAGAAATCTTCCTTCCAAAGTAGTTTGTAGTTCAGTCTCCCATTGTACTAACAACTGAGAAAGCACTAGCTTCCTGTAGTTCCCCGGCTAATACAAAACTGGTGGCACTGTACTGCTAGATCTAATAGTGAGACATTCGTCATTCCTATATCCACCAACTCTAGACTTTGGGCACTAGGGGTCCTTTGTTGCAAGCAAATGTCAATGGTTTGTTCAAAGTGTCTATTAAATTTTAGGTCCATTTTGTATTTCTTTGTTGGTCGTCTAGCTAGCTAGCTAGAAATGATGATTGAGGCAATAAAGAAAGAAATCCTGAACCCTGGGTGAACTTTTGTTGGAGTAAATTTTGCTCGCGTGAATAGTTGTTTGCTTTTGCACGCGTGCAAATCTTGGATTTTGCTCGCGTGAATGGTTATTAACGCGCGTACACGGAATGTTTGCGCGCGCTATTTTGTACTTATCGCAAGCGTATTTTATGTGTAATTTTGAAACGTTTGGCTTTCCATATATAACAGGCCGCCTTTCTCTTCGCGGCCTGAAATCGAGGCTAACATACTATAGAATATCAACAGCGTATCATCTTGGCATAAATAGTAGGTGCAAAGATAGTACTATAGTACCGATACTATAGCTCATAGTTCCCTGCTAAATACACTCAAATGGGATCTAAAGTAGGTATAAGTCATTGCAAGTTTACAAGCTCAAAACCACAAGCCAGATTGAGTGATAGGAAGCATTTCCTGTTTTTAATTAAAAAACTGCCTTGGCGTTCGACTGTATGCCTAGGTTTTGTTTTACTTGGAATGCCATTGTAGCCTTTTCAAAAGAGTCCGTAGCAACACTTGTTCACCGAGTGTTACTACTCTACTTAGTAGTTAGCTCTGCACTAGAACGCTAGCTATTGGTAGCTGCAAGAGTGAGCAGAGAGCTGCAAGGCTCTGCTGACTTGTACTTGCACCCATTAATTTTAGACTTGAACTTTTGGCATCGATCGTTTTTAACAACAATCATGGTCACTATTTGGTTGATTGCATGCAGCAAAATGTTCATCATGATAATTATAATCAATGTGTGTATAAAAGCTAGCTATTAGTAGTTTTATGTTATGTAGCTTTGGCACCTCCACTGAGGCATCAGCACCCGTGGTACTTTCATTATATAATGCGACTGCTATACATATATTATATGACGCTCTGCATTTATTATATATATCAGGTACATATACAAATGTGTATGTGCTGCATTTGCTATATGCATATGCTATATGCACATGCTGCATTTACATATGGGGCATCTGCATATCATATGCACCACCTGCATTTATATATATATTCATTTATGATGTACGTGTAATTTGTATTAATTTTAACACAAATGGCACCCCATAATTGTCCACTTTACTTACAGTGCATCCAGTCTAAAGAGTATAGAATGCCACAAATGTGTGAGTAGTTGTACAGTACATGAATGTAAATATTTTATGCTTGGAACATTTCTAAGAACGTCTGCTGATACCATTGTGTAGGTGAATGAATAAGCTACAATATATTCAAAAATGTGTCCATGGCAACATAAGGTGGTGGGTTTGTAAGGTTTGGAACTTTGTTAATAACATCTAATTATAGATAGTTTGGCTAAAGGTTCGATGTTCCTTAAATATCTACACATCCTCTGCAGTGCTCAAAATTGCAACTTTTTAGTGCCGTTTCGGTTAGGGAGAGATTTGAAGAAAATCTCACAGCTATAAGGTCCAAAAATTACACCGAGTAAGCTTGAATAAATTATCAAACTTTTGATAAGAAAAATTTGTCCCGAAATACTTTAGTTTCGGAGATATAATATTGATGTTACACACTTATTTTACGATCACCCCCATTTTCGCCTAAAATGATTTCTCACTATAACAACTAATGGGGAAACATTTTTGTAGCTTATTTATTCACCTATATACGATGGTATCAGCACAATTTATTATAAATGTTCCAATCTTGAGATACATTTAAGTACAACTACTCACCTATTTTTATATCCGACTAGAAAAACATTTGCAATGTGAAAAATTGCTAGGATTGGCCAGGGGAACCACAAAAAAGCGTGGGAACAAGAAATCAGACGAGAGCATAACTCCAATCCGTTACAACGTCAATCACATGTACTGGTAGTTTTCCCATGTTTTCCCAGCCAATATGCCACGCAATTTTTACTGGTGGAGTGATGACCAATCCCTATATATATTTATTATACATCCATTTTGGAATGTGGGGCGATTTGTGATGAATTGATGTTCCTAATACATGCAGTGTTGAGCACATGTATACACACAGTCCATCCATGCGTATATAGTAACATGCACGGACCGTACTGGTGACCTGCACGGAATGATGTGGTGGATGGAAGCTGATAGATGGATCTGGAACACAGTCTATTATTTAATATACTATGTATTGTACATGTTCATGACGTTGTAACGGATTGGAGTTATGCTCTCGTCTGATTTCTTGTTCCCACGCTTTTTTGTGGTTCCCCTGGCCAATCCTAGCAATTTTTCACATTGCAAATGTTTTTCTAGTCGGATTCCCTTTCTTTTTCAGTACAGTTTACGTATCATGACATGCATAAGTGGAACGTCAAGAGGCAGTACAGAAGTTCAAGAAGAGAAGACAGGACTAATCAGATATCTTCTCGAATATCTCTGGACTAATAATTATAGTAATGAGTAATAATATTATTGCTTGATATGTTGAATTTGCGAATCAGTATTAATTAAATGACAGCCATTTTAAGAGCATGATATCTAGCCAGTGCATATAGCATGCCTGTCAGAGAAAGGGAGCTAGAGGAACAGTGTGAAGAAAAGCAACACCTCAGGCTCTGGAAAAGCACTGCTGCACTGATTTTAGGCGCACGGTTTATTAGCCACGCCTATCTATTATTAATTGGCCACAAAGATGGCGGAATTGTCTAGGTATAAGAGAAATAGAGACTGAGAGGTCATCTGCCTCGTGGAAGCAATCGCAAATCTGAAGAAGCGCTTTGTAATCCAGGTTGTAGTCGTTTGGAAACCCTGTGCAGAATGTCCTGGAGATGGCTGTACTTGGAGCAAATGCTGGGCAAGAAACTTACTTACTTACTTACTTACTTACTTAGTCAGTCAGACAAAGAGCGGTGAAACGTAGAAATAGTGCAATTTTTAAAATGACAATATTCATTCATTAAAATGTTCATGGATTATGAAATGAGAGATACAAAGAGAGAAAAGGCTAAATAAACTATCTGTCTAGCCAGTTCCTTGATGTGACCTTTCCCTGCAGAGATAGAACAGTTTGAACATGAGTCAAAATAATTGAAATATTGCTAAACACGGGCAAACCCACTGCCAATCCTATGTAAAACCTACTGGTTTTACTAATTCTACTCTTTAGACTAGATGCACTGTATTACTTATACCATGTCGATCTTTCTACTATAGAATCTGATTAGCATTGTGCATATTATACTTACCCTGTGAATCAAACCTCTCTCTGAAAGAAAAGCCATGCCCATTGCTATGTCTAGCATGTACTTCATCAGCTGCCTCACTGGTCGAGTGTTTTTCTGCATGCATGTGTTTGGTAAAAGGAATAGAAGCAATTAAAATCACATAATAATTATTATCGTATCTTGAACAATCTTGAAGTCTATACACTAACCATTAGAAATGTCTTCAAGTCTCCAAGAGGCATGTATTCCATCACGATCCAATTCTCTGCAGGTATGATTTACCATAATTAAGGTATTCTACCACTTTCTGACTATCGGACTTCTCTTACCTTTTTTAATAATTCCATAAAAGCGGACAATGTTGGGATGCTTCATGCTAGAATTGGCAGAAGCGGCCATCTTCCTCTCAAAGTTGTTGTTCTCTTTCTCGTTCTCACATTTAACTCTCTTCACCGCCACGTCTATCATTTCTCCCGTCAAGTTCTGGAGCTTGCCACAGAAAACATCTCCAAACTCACCTGCGTGACTATATATTGTACTCAGATTGGCTATAATATTGCTACAACACCTTTTGCAATTATTTTCATATTAGAAAGGTCTTGAAACATTGACATCTCAACCTCAAGAGTAGTGGTTGTCTCTGAATAGGAATATGCATGCTCAAATTATCAATGATTGAGGATTTGTATTAGTTTACATGGCTATTAAGTAAAGGCCCTTGATCACAATCTACTACTGGGCATTGAAACAGCGTAATAACTATTTTTTTGCCTTGAAAACCATTTGCTGCATTTCATGTTGGTTACGCTTCGAACCGGTGATTAGCAATCAGCGATAATACCTCAAAAACCACCCATAAGCGTTATGGGGAGTTGGAGGGGTGGAGCAGCGTAGGAGGATGCCGTCAATGAATATCATTAGCTGCGAATTCCCTGCGGTTAATTTGGATCAATGAATATCATTATTCCAAGACAAATTAGGTAAGTAGCTGGGTACGAGCCCACTCCTATGGTGCCCCATCGCGGTATGAACATACCGGAGAAAGAAAAACAAAAGGGGAATGGGTGGGTAGGAAACAGTAAAAACAGCTAGCCCGCTTTAGTGATAGCTAGACAAATTTCAGCCTGAGGCAATGCGAGTGAGATGGCAGATTTCCGCACGAGGCGATGCCTGCTAGGCATGCGCAATGTGAAGGCTACGCTCCACCCCATTAACTCCGTTTAACTTCATTAAACTCCATATAAAACCAGCATAGAAACCAGTATAGAAACCACTTGGTGCATAGATATGTAGTTTTCTTATAGAATTACAGAATGAAAACCATGCATAGTGCATAGCAAACTTTCCATATGCAGGAACCACAAATATTGTACAGTGTGGTCCCTATAAAAGCAGTGATTTGACAGTTTGGTAAACCTTCATGCATGTATGCATGCCATTCATGTGTTTTGAGTGAGATTCCATGTAATTATATAAAGCAGATTTCATCCATGGACTGCATTTACACACATGCATGCAGTGAAACATGCATGTTATAGCATATCAGAGCACTAGATTGTTTTGATCTGCCCACTCACTGGGCAACAAATATAAACGTTTATTCGCTTGGTGATGTTATTAGTTTACAATACAATTATATTATTATATAATTGGAGCAATTAAGTACTAGTTAATGCACTGAGTGCTCTATGGATATTATTGGCCAAGCAGATATTCTTGAAGCATTATGTAGCACTCGGTTTCGCTTCGAACTACATGAGCTTCTTGAACTTCCATAGAGCACTTGCATGAAACGGTGCATTAACTATAGTTTGTAGTTTCCAGCTACCAAAACTATCGCTCTAGTAGAGCTAACTATAAGTAGAATAACAACCTTCTATATGAACATTACTATTCCTAATTCTGGAGATACTGCAATGGTAAGTACATGATTTTCTAAATAAGTACATAATTTTCTAAGTTGGATAAAACACTTCCTTTAGCCAATCAAATTGCATGCAGTATTTATGGCAAACATGATCTAAAGTTGTATAGATCTTATAGTCTATGTTATTTGTTAGCATAGTTTTTCTTTTAATCTCTGTGCTATGCAACTAGCTATGCTCAAGACGACATTGCGTTTTATAACAATTCAGACTGTAAATTGCAAAGACATTTATTTTCCCCTCACCCTCACAGCTGCCTTGTATAAGTGAAGATGACCTGACTCTCATAATCTCATTACCACCGTACAGACCAGGCAATGGAGTTCCACCTCCTACTGGTGTTGTTTGCTCTTCTTGGATTTGAACTTCAGTAGAGCGTGATGTTATTGTACCGGCAGTAGACTCCTTCTTACTGGTGATGTTTATATACCTAAATCTACAAATTTCGTCATAATTATCATCTAGATCTAGATCTATGTCGGTTTTCTGAATACATTTTGATGTATTAGCTATGTCATCACACTCCTCTGATGCTAGATCTACATCATCACAGTCCTCTGATACTACATCATTGTAGTTTTCTGATTCTACATCATCATACTCCTCTGATGCTAGATCTACATCATCACAGTTCTCTGATGCTACATCATCGTAGTTTTCTGATGCTACATCATCATACTCCTCTGATGCTAGTCTAAGATCTACATCCTCGTAGTCCTCTGATACTACATCATCATAGTTTTCAGATGCTACATCATCATGCTCCTCTGATGCTAGATCTACATCATCATAATCCCTTGATGCTACATCATCATAGACCTCTGATGTATTGCCAAAATATTTGAATTCTTGTAGAGATATTTTCTTCGCCTTTTTTGACGAAAACAGCATTTGTCCTTGGCTTACTGAACTGGCTGTTAAGGAATCTTGCTTTATATTCCCTATAGCAGACATGGCACCTTGCATTTGAGGCTTTGTGCTTAGCATGTTGTAGGACGGGTTTTCTTGTGTGTGTATAACTGTTCTGTGATAGTGTGGCTTAAACTGCTCATAATTTCCCTCTGATGTCTTATGCAGTGAAGCAGTCTGCCTTGAAAATGCTACCTTCTGTGCTTTCTGGTGCAAAGCTGCATCCGCTTCAGTGTACACTCGAGGCAGTTCTGTTTCACTCGATCTTGACCGCAAAGGTAGTGAGGGTAAAGGATGTGACTTTTCTCTTCTCTGTGCACGTGGTGTTTGAGGGAATGGCTCAACAATCTCGTAGGCAAGATCAGGCTGAGATGGATTTATGAATATCCCTAAAGCAGTGACCCAGCAATCACGCTCTTCCTGCAAAACTGAATATAATAGTATGTACTACACAGTAAAAACAGATTCGTTATAATAACATAAAACATCTCAAATAAAATGCATCATTTGAAATTTAATGTAGAAATGACAGAAATTTATGTCATTTCTACATTAAATTTCAAATGATGCATTTTATTTGAGATGTTTTATGTTATTATAACGAATCTGTTTTTACTGTGTATACGTGATTATATAGTATAATCCACCTCTGTATCTGCTTTGAAATACCAAGTTTGTTTCTTTTTTTTGTGCATGAAATGCACAGCAAAGCGGAACTGTGGTACTTTATAAACTGGTTCAACAGAATTAACACTTTCCAAATTCAGCTCTTTGACTTTTTTTTCCTAAAGATTCAAATTAAAGTAAAGGCATTGAAGATAATGCAACACTCACAGACCACTTTTGATATTTCAGTTTTCCATCTTCAAGGTGGAGAACACAACGCTTGCTGCATTGATTCTTTTTCTTCCCATGGCATATCTGCATCTCCATCACAAAGTGTGAGCCACCCTGTGACAGTCAATTATTAAAAGCAATACATAATGTCAACTTAATTACCATGATTTTAGTTAGTTGAATACTTGCACCTGTAATTGAAGGGGGTTGTTCTATTGACATGCTTAGTTTTTTCATTGCGTTCTCCTTTGAAGTCTCATGCAATGAAGCAGCCTGCTCTAAAAACGCTGCCTTTTGATCTTCCTGGTGCATAGCTGAGCTCAGCATTTCAGACATTTTCTTGGATGTTGGTCTACACTCTGGCATGTTATCTAAGCAGAGCTTTACCATTCCAATCACTTCGGAAGGAATTGCTTTCATTTTTTCTATTTCTTCAAAGTACGTAATTCTACGCTCCACTTCACTTCTTGCACACAGTTTGTTCGGAGGGTGGCTGTTTGGATCGCTGTAAGTCGAGTGCAGGAGAGGACTTGGAAATTGATGACCAAAAACAAAAAGAGACATGTGGCCAAAAGAAAATATATCGAGGCCAGTGTCGTATATGGCTGGGGCACCATTGGCTTCCGGTGGCATGTAATCAAGTGTGCCTGGAGTTTGGCTGAGATGTCTAGCAACAGTTTCTGGGTCGATGATGTGAAAGTTTCCAAGATCTGCAATTTTTGCTTGCGTTGTAGATGTGAGGAGGATGTTTTGTGCAGTGAGGTCACGATGTATGATCGGTGGTTGATAGGAGTGCAAAAAGACGAGGCCTTTTGCAACATCATAGAGAATAGACAGCCGTAAAAACAATGAAACTTCCTTTGCAGGAATTGTCTCCAAAAAATCGTCAAGACTTTTGTCGAGTCGTTCCATTACGAGAACAGGACTAAAGCTATCGTCAAGAAAAGCAAGGCCATAAAAGTGAACTATGTTTGGGTGATGCATTTGTGACATTAGCTCACACTCAGTGAGGAATTTGTCAACGATATGTTGGATACCTTTGTTTAGTGGATCAAGAAACGTCTCATGTATTTTCTTACCTGCACAAGCTGCTCCGTAAAACTGGAGCTCGACAACATAACCAAATGCTCCGCTTCCAAGCTGTCTTCCCGTGGATACCACTCCTTGCTTGATGTACGGCTGTAGTCGAGGTGTGTCCCTGATTTCCTGCAAATAGTGAATGTCTTCACTCATTTTGTATTTATGAATTTGAATCGGAAGATCAGTCAATAGCTTCTAGCTTGTGCTGTTGATTGAAACGAGTGGTTTGTTGGATTCGATCCAGGTCAGGAGTGTAGTGAATGTAGGAGGTTTTGTACTTGTTTTTGTATTTGAATAGAGTTCTGTAAACAATCCTAACGGATATCACAGCTTGTTTATTTGCTATTACCCGAATTGTTTTTGTTGTCAGTTCATCTTTAACTGCTAAAACAAGCTGTGAATTGTGTTAATGGTTTACTTAGATTCATAACATTCGTTTCACACTGGCCTGTAGAGTTTTCACAGCTACATCTACCATCTCACCAGTTAGATAACGCAGCTTGGCATGATAGATATCTTCGAATTCTCCTTTGTTTAAAAATTACAATAGTACAGTGGCTTATCTGAGTCATTACTATTCGCAATAAGCTCCCATTACAACTCATGTAGTGGTTTTGATGATCCTGTGCAAATTAACATTTTAACATACATTGTGTATTGTATAGAACTGGGGAGGATGGAACCACTGTTTATTATTCAGACTGCTTTGTTTACTGCATATATACCATGCCTATATGCTCTCGCTGCTAAGGTGATGCACCTCCATGGGCGGGACTAGGGAGTGAAGGGACCTCCGACCTATTGTCATGAATAATATTGTGAAAGCTTTGGAGTTCAATTTTACTTATATCAAGTGTGTTAAACTTACATTTTTCCATCACTCTCACAGCTGCCTTGTGTAGGTGAAGATGACTTGACTCTCATTTTTCTCAGTAGATCTATCACTGTACAGACCAGGCAGCATTAGAGTATTTGTGCTGTTGGCTCATCTTGGATTGTAACTTCAGCAGAACTTGGTCTACTGGCAGCAAACTCATTTTGGCTGGTGATGTTTACATAATTATACAACTACTAACCTTATAATAATATCACCTAGATCTATGTGGTTTGCTGCATGCATGTGAACATTTAACTTTTGATATAACATTAGCCACATTTAATATAGGCCTGGTTTCTGTCTCGGGAAAATGTCCGCTTTGATGGTGTGAGTGGTGCCACGGCAATGTTATACCTACTATCAATGTCATCATACAGTTTATTCCGATATATATGTTGAACTTGTACGACATGCAAAATATTGTTTTGTTACTACATCATCATAGACCTAACTCTGATGCAAGCAATTCTAAGGAATCTTGCTCCATGCAGTAACAAGCATATGGATAGAACCTTGCACTTGAGGCTTTGCGCTTGGCACTTTGTATAATAGATTTGATATTGTGTAGATTTGTCTGTTATAGTACAGTGGGGCGGGGCGACTTAAAGTGCTTTGATATTTCGTGGAGGAGGGAAGCAGCCTGCCTTGAAATTGCTACCCTTTCTGCTTTCTGCGCTTTATATTACACGCTCGAGGCAAATCTGTTTCAGACCGCAAAAGTGGTAGGGGTACAGGTCTAGTTTCTTTGGTTCAACAGTCTCGTGATAATTAAGCACAATTAATTAATGTGACAATGTTTGAAATCTAGAAGGCTGAGATGGATTGATGAATCCTCCCAGAGCAGTGACGGTGTTCTTGCAAAATTTCATTATTCTATATACTATACACATAGTAGCTTATGAACCACAAATCTTGTAGCATAATTTGATTCTTTTTCTTCCCATGGCATATATATATTAAGTGAAGAGGTTTGTTCTATACAAACACCAATTTGACACACACTTTAATGGCTCAGAATTTCAGAAACTTTCTTGGGTGGTGGTCTACACTCTTACGTTATCTATAGGCGCATGCAGCTTTACCATTCCAATCATTAATTGTGTATTGTATAGAACTGGGGAGGATCTATTTCTTCAAAGTAAGCAACTCATATGCTCCACTTAATTCACTTCTTGCACACAGTTTGTTCGGAGGGTGGCTGTTTGGATCGTTGTAATTTGGTCGCAGGAGAGGACTTGGAAATTGATGGCTAGGAACATAAGGAGACATGTGTCCAAAAGAGAATGTATCGAGGCTGGTGTCGTATATGGCTGGGGTACCAATGGCTTCGAGTGGCATGTACACAAGTTATGCCTGGAGTTTGGCTGAGACTTCTCGAAAGAGCTTCTGTGTCGATGATGCAAGAGTTGCCAAGATTTGCTTGCTTTTTGAGGAGAATGTTTTGTGCAGTGAGGTCACGATGTATGATTGGTGGCCGAGTGCAAAAAGACAACCTTTTGCAACATCATTCAGGCGTAAAACAATGAAACGTTCTTTGCCGGAATTGTCTCCAAGAAATCGTCAAGAATTTTGTCCATTATGAGAACAGGACTTAAGTTATCGTCAAAAATAAAAACCATAAAAGTTATGTGTAGGCGTAAAACAATGAAACGTTCTTTGCCGGAATTGTCTCCAAGAAATCGTCAAGACTTTTGTCCATTACGAGAACAGGACTTAAGTTATCGTCAAAAATAAAAACCATAAAAGTTATGTGTAGGCGTAAAACAATGAAACGTTCTTTGCCGGAATTGTCTCCAAGAAATCGTCAAGACTTTTGTCCATTACGAGAACAGGACTGAAGTTATCGTCAAAAAGAAAAACCATAAAAGTTATATGTTTGGTTGATGCATGTGTGACATTAGCTCACACTCAGCGATGAATTGGTCAACGATATGTTGGACACCTTTATTTAGCGGGTCAAGAAACGTCTCATGTATCTTCTTCCCTGCACAAGCTGCTCCGTAAAGCTGGAGCTCAACAACTGCCTTCCAATATTGGACCTGTATCAAGTACCCCTTACAATATCATTACACATTCAATCATCTAGATTCATGCAGCATAGTTATACTCTTACTTTTACATGTGATTATGGTGTCACACAAAAGTACACCTAATGCAGGAAAGTTTGGTCTACTAAGCTATACTGTTAAATTTAACGGGTTGCTGCAATTGAGGGAACTCTTTGATCAGCTGCAGACGACTGCGTACACTGCTGTCCATCTCGCTATACTCACTCTAAAAAAATGCTGTATGCATGGAAGAAAACTGCTCACTATAGCGATATAATACTGCTCTTCATGCATCCTAAAACTGTAACACTCACATTAGCGGTTATCGTAGTTTAGTTACATAATGTTACTATAACCACACGTTGTCACAAAATAATATCACACTCACTATCTATATAGCTATACTAAAATGCATGAATTTTGTGTGCTAGCAAAGTAGCAAGCTGACTAAAGGTTGGTCTATCCATGGGCTTTTCTTTCCAGCAGGATTGCATTATTGTTTCAATTTCTTCCGGGCAGTGTGTGGGGATTTTCAATCCAGCCCCATGCGAAATTTTGATAACCACTTGAACGTTATCGTACTCTTCGAATGGTACGCAGTGTGGATTGAAAATTTCCCAGGCGACTATGCCATAGCTCCAGACATCTGAAGCGAATGAGAATTTCTTTTCACCTAAACTCTCTGGTGCCATCCAACGAATTGGACATTTTCCACTACTTCTGTCGATATAGTAATTCATGTCATCTGGGAGTTGACGGAGTAGACCAAAGTCAGATACTTTGCAATTCTCACCACCAGAGGCCATTAGTATATTTCTAGCGGCCAGATCCTGCATTTACATTTACCATAATTATCGTGCCTTTCTACAATGATTAGCATTGTCCGTGCACTTTTACTTATTACTTATCCCATGTCGATCTTTCTACTATTCAATTAGAATTGTGCATAATATTATTATACTTACCCTGTGAATCAAACCTCTCTCTGAAAGAAAAGCCATGCCCATTGCTATGTCTAGCATGTACTTGACAAGCCAATTTAAAGGTTTTGAAGTTTTCTGTGTGCATGCATGTGGTTTACTGACTTAACTTGTCTTTATAATTATACTTGTAACTCACACATAAGAATTGCTTCAAATTTCCTGATGGCAAGTATTCCATCACAATTTGATCCACTGCATGCAAATATTCATACTTACAATCATACCCGACAATGCATAAAATGAACGAAGATTAATAATCATGAAGATCGAGCTGCTACCTGTCCAGTACTTAATTAACTGATTCTGTATGTGCATAATAATTATACCTCCTTCAACGAGACCGTAGACTTTGACAATATTAGGATGCTTTAGACGTGGATCAGCAGAAATAGCCATTTCCCTCTCAAAGTTTCTCCTCTCAGTAGCATCTTTACAAATCTGTAGAGTCTTCACAGCTACATCCACCTCCTCACCCGTTAAATTTAACAGCTTAGCATGGAAAATATTCCCAAACTCGCCTGCATGATATCAATATTATAGTTTTTGCTGTATACTTTTTAGGGTAGTCAGAAATAGATCTACATGCAATTATGAAATAGCCACTAACGACGGGATGTTATAATTATACCTTACCTTTAGTGATAAACTTTTGATCAAAAAGACGATCCTTTGGGATGTGGAGTGATACGAGTAGATCTTTTAATGGCCTTGACGTTCCTATATAATACACATTACTTGCGATCGATGCTAGTCTGTTATTAAATCAGTTACCTTGCTTTGGAGTCCTTGGTCTGTGCTGAGCAGTAACTGATTCTGGATATGGGGCTGGAGGCTTCAAGCTATAATAATTCCATAGTACATTATAAGCCAAGTTAATTGAATAGATGCATGTAGAAAGTGAATACCGTACCTTGATCCATAAGATCTAACTGGGGATAGTTGTACTTTTGCTCCCTCAATGTTTAACACTAAAATTAATACTATAATGATCCATGATTTAGTATTGATTGAAAACTATACTTTTATGGTGCTCAGGGCTGTACTGCTGTGTAGGAGATACAGCTCTACCAGGTGAACATGTGGGTTTCTTTCTATAGGTCTGTGGCTTGGGAAGAAAAGGTGCTCTAAATTGTCCTTCATCAACGATCCTCTTTTGTTTGGGTGAAATGATAATATCATCATAGTCATCTGATTCGTCAGCTTTTGACGAGCCATCCAACAAATCCGTAACACAATAAAGTGATGCTGGTTCTTGTAATACTGGGATGTCATGAGCTCTTAGTAATTCTGTTCTTGAAACGTAAGACTGGTTTGCCTCCAAGTTAAATCCACTGTATGCTACAGTATTAGCTGGAGAAGATGGTACATACAGAGAATACGTTGGTTGCTTTTGTCTTTGTTTTCGGTGAGGAGATTTTCTCAAAAAATCACCAACTGGTGTGGTATCAGATCTATGTCTCATATTTTCTTGTTGAGGCTGCGTAACATCTTTAGAGGACACTTTTTTTTTAGCTACAAGCTTTGGATCGAAGTCATATTGATATTCATAAGCAAGATCATTTTTTGAGGTCTGAGGTGACGGTATGTCATCACTCAGTGACTCAGTGGCATCACGTAAGACCTTGATCCAACAGTCTCTCTCTTCCTGTTAAAAAAACTATAAGTTATTACTATAATTAAAAATAATTACCTCTGTCTCTGCTCTAAGATGCCATTCTTGTTCTTCACCTTTATGCTGAAAGTGTACTGTAAATCGGGTTGGCTCATCGTACAAAGGTAGGACAGTGCGGACATTTTCAAGTTTCAATTCTTTGCATCGTCTATCCTATAATAATAATTGTACAGACAGCCAAAATGAATTATCTGTGAACTCAGATTACAGGTCTTACGTTTAGCTTGCTGTAGTACTTCAATCTTTTGTTGTCAAGCTGGAAAATATATGTTTTTCTAGAATTTCTTCGCCCTTGTGCAACTTGCATTTCCATCATATAGCGATTACCATTCTGCATGATTAAATTCACAAAATAATTGCTATATCATGCATAATTATATTAAATTATACCTTAATGTTTGTCATATGGGTGTTCGTAGCTGTGGTAGATCTACTGAATGTTTCGTCCATGCCTGATGAATTCGAAACAGAGCATGCTTGCAGCTTTTCCATCGTTCTATCACACTCTTCTGCTTGTTTTTTATGTCCATCCAGCAGTTCAGATATTACTACAGCTGTTGGTCTCTGCTTTGGAAAGTTGTCTAGACATGACTTTACAAGCTCGACAACCTGGGTTGGGATTTGGGTGTGGAGGTCTTTAAAATATTCACTTCGGCGTTCTACTTCAGTTCTCGGTGTAAGTTTGTTTGAAGCACGGCTTTTAGGATCGCTGTAGTTTGCTCCTAGAAGAGAGCTTGGAAATCGATGGCAAAAAACGAACAGTGCAGTATGGCCAAAAGAGAAAATATCCAAACTGATATCATATGCTACTGGGCTTTCCATTGCCTCTGGTGGCATGTACACAAGTGTACCTGGAGCTAGACTGAGTTTTCTAGATAAGGTTTCTTTTTCAATCATTCGGGAGTTGCCAAGATCTGCAATGCATGCTTTCTTCATAGTTGTAAGAAGGATATTCTTTGCAGTAAGATCACGATGAGCAATAGGTGGCTGGTGGGAATGCAAGAAAACAAGTCCTTTTGCTACATCGTGAAGAATAGACAAGCGAATTGAGAACATGACATCTTTCGCTTCCGTGTTTTCGAGAAAGTCGTCAAGACTTCTGTCAAGTCGCTCCATAACCAAAACAGGCCTGGAGCTATCGTCAATAAAAGCAAGGCCATAAAAATGAACAATATTGGGATGGCGCATCTTGGACAGTAGGTCGCATTCTGTCACAAATTTGTCAATGACTTGTTTAACACCTTCGTTTCTTGGATGTAAGAATGTTTCGTGGATCTTTTTTCCAGCACAGATTGCCCCCCCATGAAGCTGAACTTCTATCACAGATCCAAACGATCCACGTCCGAGCTGTCTTCCTTTAGAGATCACCCCTTTCAAAATGAATTGCTGCATTTGAGGCAACTCTTTGATCAATTGCAAAGGACTGCGTACACAGCTATCCATCTCGATTGTCTAGGTTTATCTTTAAAGCAAATTGCAATAAAATGTTATGCATGAACAAATTCAAAAACTGTTCACAATAGCTACACTGCATGTCATGCATTCATTCTGAAACTATAACACTCACAGCAGCGGATATCATAGATTTTTTAAACAAGTTGCCAATTTATAATGACAGCTTTCTTTTACTGTAAACAAAGCAGTGTGTTAGTTGATTTAATTCTTGTGCTTTTTTTTCGTTTCATAACACTCACAGCAGCGGATATCATAGATTTTTTAAACAAGTTGCCAATTTATAATGACAGCTTAATTTCTTTTACTGTAAACAAAGCAGTGTGTTAGTTGATTTAATTCTTGTGCTTTTTGTTTCGATTCATAACACTCACAGCAGCGGATATCATAGATTTTTTAAACAAGTTGCCAATTTATAATGACAGCTTAATTTCTTTTACTGTAAACAAAGCAGTGTGTTAGTTGATTTAATTCTTGTGGTTTTTGTTTCGATTCATGCAATGATTATGTGGCGATTGTTGTGCAGTCTCATAATTAACTATAAGTAGCTCCATGCAAGGTTTTGACCAATTATATGCTACAATGTATCATGCATTCTTTTTTATGCTCATGTTCTGCCTATAATTATTATTTTGGCATACCTCGATCTATCGTTCTATGTCACTAAACAAAATGATTATGAATTGTACTAGATCTACAATTATAAGTTTGTATCATAGAGTCTAGTCGACTCAAAAAGAACGTTTTTGTCATTCAGACTAGACAAATCGTTCTAATGCAGCCCACGATGGCTGGAATGGAGTGTAAGGCCCAATTTAAGGCATCTATGGTGAGCCCTAACCATGCACATCTCTAAATATTCATCCTATAATTATTATTAATTATAGGCCTATTATTCTGGTGTGGGCCAATACTAGAACCTATAATACCCAAGATTTTAAGTGTAGCAATGAGTTACTGTAACTAAACAAACAATATTTTTATCGTTTTAACTGTGCATGCATGTGGAGATAAAAGTGTCTAAGTTAACTAATTATAGACAACAGTTATAAATTAAGTTTGACAGCTAGAGCTAAATTAAACCAATCGTAAAGTTCATTTCGGTTAGAGCTTTCACCAGGAGCAAAAAACTTGGCCTCTTAGCTGGTTCTTTCCTCCAACAGGACTTCATCAACCTGGCTATATCCTCAGGGCAGTTGCTGGGGATTATAGGTGTGAGCGTACTAGAGACTTTGGCGGCCACTTGAATGTTGCTGTATTCCTCAAAAGGAACAGCGTGTGGATTGAAGATCTCCCATGCGAAGATGCCGTAGCTCCACACGTCAGAAGCATAGGAGAATTTCTTGTCAGTTAAACTTTCAGGAGCCATCCAACGAACAGGACACTTGGCATACGTTGTCTGTACATAGTACTCCTCATCGTCTGGTAGTCTACGAAGAAGGCCAAAGTCTGACACCTTGCAGATCTCACCAGGAGTTCCCATCAAAACATTTCGAGCAGCCAAATCCTATAATTAGATGTAATAATTATAATTATGGTCTACATGTACAGTTTACCCTGTGTACTAGTCCTTTCTCTGAGAGGAAAAGCATTCCCAATGCAACATCCAGCATGTACTTGACCAGCTTCCTCACTGGTCGAGTGTTTTTCTGTGTTTGGTAAAAGGAATGGAAGCAATTAAAAGCAGCATAATAGCATAATGGTATCTTGAACAATTTTGAAGTATTGTTGAAGTACACTAACCATTAGAAATGTCTTCAAGTCTCCAAGAGGCATGTATTCCATCACGATCCAATTCTCTGCAGGTATGATTTACCATAAGCACTTTCTGACTATCAGAGTCTCTTACCTATTTTTACAATTCCATAAACGCGTACAATATTTGGGTGCTTCATGCTAGGATCGGCAGAAGCGGCCATCTCCATCTCAAAGTTTTTGCTCTCTTTCTCATCCTCACACCTTTTAAGGCTCTTCACTGCCACGTCTATCATTTCTCCCGTCAAGTTCTGGAGCTTGCCACAGAAAACATCTCCAAACTCACCTGCATGATAAAAGTAAATTAATTATTATAACCCTCAGATTGGCAAATATTTATTGCTACACACCTTCTGCAATGAAGTCCATGTTGTAAAGGTGATTCCGAGGGATATACAATGCTTTCAGGTCTTGAAACTTTGACACCTCAACATCCGGAGTTGTAGTTGTTTCTGAAAGTGATTAAGTCGATCATGAGTTTAGTTTATAATGCAATCGTCTTACTTGCTCTTGCCCAATTTGGTCTGCGATGTGCTCCTTGACTTCCGATGACATCATAGGCACACTCCTCATCAGGTACCAGCCTGTTGAAAAAAACAATCAAGCATAGTATAATACGGACTGGCAGTCTGGGTGTGCATTTTTTAACACGCATGTAACTATACTTCACTATTATACACTCACATGGAGACAGCACTCCCTTTGGACGCTGATTGACTCAGTATTGACTCTGTACAGAAAGCAAATTTATACCATTGATATACAGATTTTACCAGCATTAGATCTAGCTATACCTATTAAATTAATCTCATGCATCTACCCTAAAACTAAACTCACGGATGGTATTCCTTTTGGTGTCTCCCGTACTGGGAGAAGGTGTGTATGGCAGGCCAAGAACACTCGGTTTTCCTTGCTTCTGTTTCGATTTCTTCAGTGTACTTGGCTTTGGGGGAGGCAAAGGCTTCACTGGTACAGCCGGTTCATCGTAATCGTCGACAATGCTCTCATAGAAATCGTTAGAATCGGCGTGGGCATACACATTACCCTTTTTTCTTGGTGCTTTAACAACAACTGTGTCGTCATAAAGATCTGCCAACTCTGGTTGAGCTCTCCTGCGAGGAGATACTGGAATTGGAACCCCATACTGACCATTATCAGCCACTCGCTGCAGGAGATCGACCAATAGGGTGAGTTGATCGGGAGTGAAGTCGCTCAAATCAGTCGAGCCAGGTCTGCTTCGTAGCTTGCTGGTAGTATTGATCTCTTCATACTGATCCTCGGCTGTAGGCTCATTGATACGAGGTTTGAATTGTGAATACTCAGTCCGTGGAGGCTGTGGAATATCGTAGACTGGACCTTGAGGCTCAACTGGTGCGTCTCGAGTTTGAAGACCTTGATACTCATCTCTTTTCTCCTTCCAGGCTTTTTTCTGGGACCTCACTGAAGCCATATCCACATAGTCGTATGCATCTGGTGGCTGAGGAGGAGTGTCAGGAGGTGGTTCAGAATGAAGACCTGCACCATCACAGAGAGCTTGTACCCAGCAGTCCCTCTCCTCCTGTGATTGTATAGGTGATGGATTGTGATAGCTATAATCATAACACATCACGAGAAAACGTGACAGGATGACACATTTAAGGCGTCAATGTTATTTTCTAAACTAAAAGAAAATTGCACTTAGTAACTATACAACTGTTATTTCCTTTTTGTTGGAATTATCAAAACTTAATAGCAAGTGTAAAGCAGACCTCTGTCGCAGCTCTGAGATAGTATTCCCCCTTTTGCTCAGTGCTGACAGTAAAATGGAATTTCGGCTTCCCACGCACTGCTGCTACTTGAGTAACTTGCTCCAGCTTCAAAACTTGGTGTTTCTTGTCCTACATAGTATAGTACACCATGGAGTGAAGACATGTAAGTAAGTAACCAACAACCAACTTACATTCAGTTTGGTGTAATACTTAAGAAATTGCCCATTAACCAGTTCGAACATGAAATTTTTCCAAACAATGGTCTTCCGTCTAAATCCACCATGTGCAATTTTCATCTCCAACAAGAATGGATTCCCTCCCTGTAAAATGTTAATTTTATGCTACAGTACAAATAAATAAACTAGAGCACCGAAGTACTATATTGATGAATCCTGGTATGGATGAATGGCATTGCTGCAGTTTTTCAGAAGAGTTAATTGCGGCCTGGGATCGAGGCTAGTGGTTGTAGCGCACATGCGTAATTTATGGGACTCTTGGTGTGATACATATTATTATACCTACAACCTCCCAAATTGTAAGCTATAAACAGAATTAACTATAAGCTAACATTCAACTTACTGTTACTCTTGTCATCAGGTTACTAGCCTTCCTCTGTGCCACAGTACTAGGTTGGTGTGGTGCATCCATTTCGTCAGACATTTGGAAGCCTCTCATCTTCTCCATCACTTTCTTGTACTCCACGCTCTCTTCCAAAAGATTCTCCAAAACTTCTGCCATTTCGTTTGAGCTCGGTCTGTCTTGAGGATTGTTGTCAAGGCATGCCTTCACGATGTCAACAAGATGAGATGGAATTAGCTCATTTGCTTCAAGCGTCTCAAAGTAAAGGCTTCTACGCTCCACCTCAGTTCGTGCTAGCAACTTTCCATTGCCGTCTGGGTACGTAGCAGGGAGGAGGTGTGTTGGGAAGACATGAGTTAACACAAAGAGGGCGACATGTCCAAAAGAGAACATGTCCAGACTTGCACCGTACTTTGGTTTAAACTCGAGAGCCTCGGGTGGCATGTAAAGCAGAGTACCAGGAGTTTGACTGAGAGTCCTGGTAATTTTTTCGGTGTCGATGATGCGAGAGTTGCCAAGATCTGCGATCCTTGCTTGCTTGGTTGTAGTGAGGAGAATGTTTCGTGCAGTGAGGTCACGATGTATGATGGGTGGTTGATAGGAGTGCAAAAAGACGAGCCCTTTGCCGACATCGTAGAGAATTGAGACTCGAATCGAAAATGGGAGATCTTTCATTTGTGATCTCTCCAAGTAATCTTCCAGACTCCTGTCAAGCTGCTCCATGACAAGGATCGGGGTGGAGCTATCATCAAGGAAAGCTAGGCCATAGAAGTTGACAATATTTGGATGGCGCATCTTGGACATGAGCTCACATTCCGCCACAAATTTTTCAATCATTTTTTGTACTCCTTCATTTTGAGGGCTTATCAAAGCATCATGTATCCTTTTCCCCGCACAAAAAGCTCCTCCTATCATCCTCATCTCTATGACAGATCCGAATGCACCATGGCCGAGATGTTTACCAGTTGATACAACTCCTTTCAAGATGTAAGGCTGCAGTCTTTGGATGTCCTTGGACTGTTGCATGTAGCGGCTACCAGCATCGGCCATCTTTATATTAAACAAATTTTTGAACAATTTCGAGAGACTAAATGTGTTCCTTAATCATCCTTTGGCGAATTTTATAGCTTATTTCTTGTGTTTAGTTTTCATTGACACTTCAATTCGTCGATCACCCTTGATCTGTTTGCATACTTGTATATGTAAACTTTCATTTTGGTTTCACACAAAACCTGTGAACCTAAAAACAGTGGTCGCCTTGAGCTGACTAATACTACATGAAGTAGTGATCATGTTGAAACACATTTGCCAGGTGTTGGGGCTTAGCAATACATAGATTTCACATACGCTCAGAGTTGACCACACTACACAGGTTTCACTGTACCTTAAACTTGTGAACTTGTATACACGGCATTGTGTATGCATGGGGTATAGATCTACAATGCATAAATATTCTCTTAAGGCAACAATATTGATCTAGCAGATGTAATGCCATGAATATTCGACCACCATACACAGGTTTCCCTGCATGTACATGTATACCCTAAACTTGCATACGTTGTATGGGATATAGAGTCTAGGGCAACTGCCATGATGATATTTAAACTCGACTACAATACTGCACAGATCACTCTACCCTAAAGTAGGGTATATTGCATATGCATCACTAAATCTTTATTCCACAATCACAGGGTTCAGACTCGCTCCATTCAGAGGTTGACGACACTCGAAACTATACCAGAGACTTTAGATATATACCTTACGGTGACATATTTTCACAGGTAGATTTGTTTGCGTTTTTACAGTTTTGTATATACATTTTGCTGGTATAATTGTTTGCGAATGTCGATCTGGATACATTAAACAAGAGGGCGGCCAATTATTTGCGAATACTAATTTTTGCGATTTTACTCCATTCGCAGAAATAGCAGAAATTAATACACGCGAAAATATGTCACCTTAAGGTAGACATGCACACTATAACAAGCTGCATGTGTACTGATCCTGATGACCAGGATATAGATTTAGTATTAGATAATCTACTAGAGGATATGACATAGACTTGCTTCAACTTTCTTTGGAATGCACCACTTCCTCATTGTAGGTCTACTCATTTAATTTTCCAATACTCTCTCTTGCATCCAGATCAGAGAAACTGATCCATATGGCAACTTATTCTCCTCGTCCCAAAAAAGATCATGACACGGTCACCTTCTGGCAGCTTTTTGAACAAGCAGCAAAATGAAGATATGGACAGAACATTCGCGTTCTCAAAACTGCGTCTTATGAGACGAAAGTGAACAATATTGACCTTCAACTGAGCGTTGTTGCTATGGAGAAAAAACCTAGCGAAAGAAAACGCACCATCGTAGATATACAAACATGAAAGAGTACGTAAATCATGGAAAAGTAGCTCAGGATGAAAGCGTTGTTCGGATCAACAAAAAGTCATTCAAAACTGAAGGAGATCGTTACACCTTCTCCTCGACAAAAGGAGTTAATTTTGGGGTTGGAAGCAATCTTGGAGCACAGGTGATGGGTGCGGCTGTAGCTGGAGGGAGCATCGGAATAAGTGGGCATTATGACAAGAGCAAGTCTACGACTGAAGGAACAGAGAAGTCCAGCACAAAAGGCTATGAGTACAGCTACAATCAAGAGGAGAAGATAGTCGTGCCGCCAAGGACACGTGTTACAGCCACAATCACCACCTACCGCATGAAGTACGAAATAAAATACACCATGAAGCTAAGCGTAGACAGGAATGCTTTTCTTCAAATGATCTACAAGACCCCCTGTCAGCATCTGTGTTTCGGGGTGTTCAGAAGCAGTGGTTACGTGAACATTCGTGATATGTTCAGCACCTTGCCTAATTACAATTCAGATGATGAAGATGACACGGCAAGTTTCACACAGGATGGCATACTGTCTTGGGTCGGGGAGGGATGCAGTGTGGAAAAAATTGAAGAACCTCTATAGCTATTTTTTAGAATTTTTATAGCACAGACTGCTCTTTTAATTGGTCTGTCATACGAACATTAGCAAGATAATTTACTTTTGTAGTTTGTGTAAACAAGATTATTTCTCTGTGATGTCAGTGTTTTAGTTTGCTATGTAGACTAGATCTAAAAACAAATTTCTAGTTAATCTGTTTGCTGTTTCTGAACTTTCATTTTTGTCTCTATAATGTGTGCATTAGCTATACAAAGACGTGTATGTAGCAAATTTATTGATATTTTTCTATATATAGTTGTCGCACTTGGGGAGACTAACTAACAATGTGGTGATCTACTAACACAATCATCTTCAGTTGATGATATCATGCAGTTATTACTTGTTGAGTTTGGGGCTAGAGCTACTAATTAGCTGGCTGCATAACAATATTTTAGAGGGTCACTATAATGCACAATACACAGAAGGTTACTCTCAATAGTACACATATAGTATATGGGGTATATTATACAATGCACATTATCTTGGGGTAACAATTGTGTTTACCAAGGCATGTGCCGGATTCACAATAATTCCTGCAAGTATATACCCTAAACTACAACTCGATTGTATCCATTGTACTAGTATAATAATGCATATTCTATTCAGATACAATGGATGGCATATGTTCTACCTATAGACAAATAGAAGGAGAGTGACACACATGTGTTTACCAGTGGACCTTTCAAGATTGTTGTAAGGCTGCAGTCGTTGGAATTTGCATTTATAGCGGCTACCATGCAGTACTTAAGTATCAACCTCATGCTTCCACTTAACTCTACACGTGTTAAGCCACAATCACACTTACCGCATGAAGTACGTATGAAATAGCGCAGACAGGAATGCAAATGGTTTACAAGACAGTATCTGTGTTTCAGGGCAGAAGCAGTGGATATATACGTAACATTCGTCACATGTTTACATAGTCATGCAGGTTAACTAATGTGCCTCTAGTTATAATATATATAGCTATATATATATAGTATACCTCTTAGTCTATATAGCTATTCTGTAACAAACGTACTGCATGCATGTCCTTTCACTGTTATTTGTCATAGGAACAGTGCATGCATGCAATCATGACTTTTGGGGCTGTATATATGCATGGCTGTATAACATATTTTAGAGGATCACCATCCATGCACAATAATATACACTGAATGCAGGTTTCACTGCATGCATGCAGAACCAAGACAACCAATAAGCCATAATTACTAGTCAACCAGCCAATAATAATTATAACTAATAGCTTGCTGTATTGTATATAGAGTATAGAGTGATGACCACACTCACTGTGGTCTGATGCACATGTTTCACATGTATACTGTAGTAGATCTATAGTATACACCCTATAAACTCTAAACTCTAAACCTTATTGTAATGCATATATACTATTCATGCAGATAATGTACCAGGATAGCAAAAGCATGTGACTCATAACTGCAAGTATATGAAGTGCAAAACGCCATCATTTCCCCTATGCATGCACTTCTATAGAAGAAGCCCACCTGAGATTAGAATCATGTCAGCCAAGTTCAGTACATTGTTTTGTGCCTTTTACTTGCTTCTCTGCATTAGTGTACAGCTCATTAATGCTACAGAAAAAGCACCAACTGAAGCGGGTAAGACCACTGTTCATGCATGCATGCATGCATGCACATGCACTGTATATCAATACCTTTTCAGGAACAATTCCAGGACAGTGTGTGGCCTCTAATGAGCTGGAGAGTCTGAGGTATCGATTGTACTCTGAACTGTCGGATACCAAGAAGGAGATTGACACACTGAGGAACGACCTGCATTACTGGAAAAATGAGACTTTAAATATCTTGAAGAAATATCTGATCCATACAGAGAGTAAGTGCAAATGACGTGTATACATCAACTCGTGTGTGCTTTTTAAACCGGCAATGTTCATTTAGATTCTGAATGGGACTAATCAAGATCGTGTGATCTCACCACCATCAATGAGAAGTTGGCTAGCTTGCAGCTACAACCTAGTAGATCTACATGCAATACCACTGAAGGTATATATAAGAATGCAAATACCTTGCAGATCAGCGTCTATATGGTATCATATATAGGCCTTAGTACAGCAAATACCTCTATATAAAATTATTATGGCACCATATAGGCCTATAGTAATTCAGTAAGCATTTCAATTTGCAGAAATCATTGATCAAGTGAGAGCAGTTATGGAGACCTACAAAAGAGCCCAGTCCCAAGAGCTGCGTGAGATCATCTCAGAGATGAGCAGTGGTCGTCTGCCCCTCGGTACCTTCCTCAACCCGGCCCCGTCCTGTAAGCTCGTGCCCGAAGGCAGCTCCTCTGGAAACTACTGGATCCAGAATGTTGGTACTGGCTATGCTAGTCTGGAGTACTGTGACATGAGCAGGAGGTGCTGCAACAGTACTGGAGGGTGGATGAGAGTGGCCAACCTCGACATGACCGACCCTACTCACCACTGCCCCACTGGATTCAGGAAAATCACTACTCCCAAGAGGACCTGCGGACGACCCGGTGGCGGTTGTTCCTCCACGACTTACGCTGTCGATGGGATATCATATTCACGTGTGTGTGGAAAGGTTAAGGCTTATCAATCCTACTCTCCAGAAGCTTTCAGTCCATATTACAACAATCGAGCACGAACCATTGATGATGTGTACGTTGATGGAGTCAGTCTAACCCACAGTCAAAATCCACGCAAACACATCTGGACATTTGCTAATGCAGTATATGAGATTTATAGCAACCAAAACGTTTGCCCCTGTACGAAAACTGACACTCGTTACACTGGAGTTGTACCACCTTTTATTGGCAATGACTACTTCTGTGACACTGGTAGCCGATACGCTGTTACAAACCAGTTCTACAGCGAGGACCCACTATGGGATGGAGCTGGATGTGGTGGTACCAGCACCTGTTGTCAGTTCAATAATCCTCCGTGGTTTTGTAAGCAACTGTCTCAACCAACTACTGATAATATTGAGTTGAGGATTTGCTCTGATCAAGGATGGGGCAATGAAGACATTGCTATTGAGCAGATTGAAATATTTGTTCAATAAAGACAATAGTTGAATGAGTGAATGCCCTAATTCTATATATTATAGTTGTTGTTCACTTTTGTGACAAGTTTGTTAGAGTGTGCAATTATTGCTAGGATAATCAACAGGTTAACATTTATGCATGCAAGCCTTAGAGTTGTCAGGCATACAAGTTTTCACACAACAGCAACACTTGCATTCTGCCTGTAAGCCTTAGTAGCATCTTGAAGACTCTTCTGCATGTCTTTTCCTGAAGAGGATGTATTTGGGGATCTCTTTTTGTAGCCTTCAAGAGAAAAGATTTTGCTTATGTTGCTGGAGATGAAAGTACTAAATGAGACGTGCAAGAGGAGAAGTGGGTAGTGCAGTCATAGTGAATGATCAGATGGGTGGTTGATGGGAGTGCAAAATAACGAGAGACGGGCACTTGTGCGATATCTCCAAGTTATCTTCAAGACTCCTGTGAAGCTGATCCGTGACAAGAAAAGCTACCAATAGAAGTTGACAAGAATGGCACATCTTGGACATGAGCTCACTATCCGCCACGAAATTTTTCAATCATTTTTTGCACCTTTTCGTATGTACACTTTAGATGTAACTACCCTGGTTGGCATACAAATACCCTTCTTCATCCTCATCTCTATGACGGATCCGTATGCACTATGGCTAAGGTGTTTACCATGCAGGTGTAGGATTAGCCTCCTTCACAAGGCCTCAAAAAGGAGAGGAAGAGCGGCCTGGGATCGAGGCTAGTGTAGGATTAGCAATAGGCCACACTAAATTGATCTTATGTTTCAGGGACTTTTAATCTCCAAAAACAGACCAGGGTGGCAGGCCAAAAAAAGAAAAAAATTAATAAATATCATTATAAAACCACAAACAGAGTCACAAACACACTACAAAAAGTCACTTTAGCAAAACATTACAACATTTTGCTAGATCACATGGCTGTTCTGACCTCTGACCTGACCACTAATTGGTTTATTTTTTTGGGCATTCTGCAAAAATATGACCCAAAAGATCCGTGAAACATATTGGCCTTATTATACTATCGAACGAGTTTTTTTGGACCTCTAGCTGCATGTCACTTATAATAACATTAATTAACCTTTATGACCTTTTCTTTATTACTCTGTTATTGGACACGCCTACTCATGTGGCATTAATATACAGAGTAGTAAATAAATAAATAAATAAATGAATTATAGTGCCTAAAGTTAATTGTGTCAGCGAGCCTACCTAGCCTCGATCCTAGTCGGGTGCCACTGGCCGCCCTCTACCGTTGCACGGAAGGAAGTAGTCTATCCATGGTTTTGCTCCAATCAGATTGCAGTGTCTCAAGTGGAATGATTACACCCACTCAACCTTACTACGTGTACGTGTTAATAATGGGCTAGGTTTAGGGTTAGAGTTAGGGCAGAGGAGGGGATGAACCGCTTGACTTACTATCAATGTTATCCCCCCCTGCAGAGCATAGTGGGGACATAGTCGGGTTTTAATTCAGCAAGTAACCCCGGCCGGAGTTTAGGATATAGGGTGGAAAGTATGACTTCCTGTAATAAGTTTTCTGTATACAAACTCACAACAGTATAATATCCGGAAAAGTACATGTATAGCACATGCACATGTGTATAGTCAAATTCCGGGGTTATTAAGTGGAGGTCATCTTTGTACAAGAGTACAGATATAACAGCTTAATTAGTCTCGAATATACCCGCCTCTAAGCTTTTTGCGTAGAGGCGGGGGGGGTGACCCATTCACTGTGGGCCACACCCATTTAAGAGTGACTATAGCTATCTTGTACTGATTTGGCTAGATTTAAACAGTCATGTATTAATTATATATATAAACGTAAAACACAATCAGCAGCTAAAACTATGCCATCAGTCAGTTCTGTTAGTCTAAGAGTCTCTAAAGTTTGTCAGCAGTAGATTTGGGCAAGTCTTTCTTAAACTCAATCACATCAACACTTGCTGTCAACTTTTTCTCCAAATTCTTCTTTCTCTGCTTGTCAGTCTTAATGGCATCTTGAAGACTTTTCAACTTGTCTTCTTCTTGAGCAAGACTGCGGATGTATTTGGAGGCCTCTTTTTCGTGACCCTCAAGAGCGGAGATGTTGCTTCGGAGATGTTGCTGTGTCGACTGAACCTCGCGAATCTCAGACTCCTTTTCGTAAATTCCACGCTGGATATCGTTAATCTGCATCTTGATTACAAAAGTATCACGAACAGCTCGCTCAGTTTTGGAATCGACAAGCTTGTCTCTCACCCACTTCTCAAGAACATCCTCCTGCACGTCTCGTATTTCATACTCCTTGATATCGTTGATCTCCTCACGAACGGTGAATGTTTTTTTCTCCGTGTTGGCAGGCACTTCAAAACGGAACTGGTAGAATCGATCGGTAATGTCGACAGGCTCTTCCTCCTCAACGTCTGGGATCTGAACAAGGTCGTAGTCTTCCAAAAAGAGGTGGTTTAGAAGGAAATCCATTTTCTTATCACTCTTATTTTTGATTCGATACAGAGTGATCTCACGATGTATACGGGTCACTGTAGCTGTCCCCCTCTCGATACACATGTGGTGTGGTTTGAGGTAAGTGCTGTCGACGCCTTTAGCAATCTCACAGGCCAACTCAACAGCAAACGGAATGGGTGGAGATTCGTCACCGGGGTGGATGGTTGGTAGGGTGCCTTGACCGAGGAAAACATCGGAGTTGGAGATCTGCAAACTCCCTCCCTCCAGAGTGCGTCCAGTTGTGTTTTCAAACAGCAGAGCACAGAGAGGGTTACCGGTACGAATAGACTCGTCGTAAAGGTAGACTTTCTGCCCTTCAAGTTGGGCTTGTAGCAGTGGAACAATCGCCTTCTGCTTTCTCTTTGCTGTTACGTGCATCGGGATTTGATAGCAAGAGAGATTGTCCTGGGATGCCATCACAAACTGGCTCTGATTACTGGAACCAAATCGATTTTGGATACCCTTCGTCGATGAAGTGCTAGCCATGATGAGAGTTGCATTATTCCCGATTGTGTAATCAGAGAGGAGGCGGCCATCTTCAACAGCTTTTCCAGCAAACATGAGCTTGAATGAGAACGGAGAAGTTCCTTTTGTTTTTGCAATTTTGGCCTTCAGTTTTAGTACACCATCTTTCGGATTTGCTCGCATATTGAAGTACGATCCGTTCAGGTCCTTGATCTTCAGTTGCCAGATTCCCTCGTCAGATATGGACCGCGATTTTGACTCTATGGGCGGAGCTCCGACCACCAGTTTAAGGCTGATATCATTCCAGTCTTCGTCGAGTGTGTTGTGGACTATGGCCAGACCATCCAGTTGAAAGTTGGTGGGGTGATCTGATAGCTTCATGCGATAAGAGCTCTTGAACTCAGTTACCTGTAGGGAAAGATAAAACAGTTACAAACTTTGAGAAAGTTGATGATTAGCTTTATTAGGCAGTCAAAATTTTGGTTATTTTATCTACAATGTTTGCTATTTTTAAGCAGTGCATGAATAATATTATAGGAGTATCCCACTCCCACATACTTCTATAGACAATGCAGAAGGTGGTGTCATAGTACGTACTTATATCACAGAGTGCATAAATACACTTATGGTGAAAAATCACCTGATATCACAAGAGTGTTTGTTGATAGTGTGTAATAAAGAAGAGGAGGTACGACTGCTACAATTGAGGTATTTGGTCACAGCACTGTTGGAATTATGCACGTGACCAAGCCTAATTGAGGTACTCGTGATGTACCTCCTCTGGTGTGTAAGCGTGTATGAACCTGGTGTGGTTAGCATAGTTTATATAACTACAATTAGTGTTTGTGACATAGCAACTTCAGGCAAGTATAGAGGTGCGTGGGAGTCGGATACTCCTATTCATACACTCCTGATATACCGTACAACTGGAAAATTTGGCGGGCAAATGAGCCATTGAACCGTCTTGGTTTTTTTATTTGGCGTCTCAGGCGTGGCTATTACAGTAATGACGTTGTGTCCACTGGTAAATTCAACACCAGCCAAATTTTCCAGTTTTACGGCATAGAAAATAATAATCATAATCAAACTTACCTGAAAACCATAACGAGCGATGAGGTTTTGTGGTGTGTCTATGTCAGAGTAGAACACGCTCAGCTTCTGGTGATCATCATTTCCAGTCATCCTCCTGAGATCGAGAGAAAAGGCGAGGTCCTCTTGTACTTGCGCCTCCAGGATATGGAAATTCTTGATGTTTTTGATCGGAAACATCCTCATGAAACCCCCCTCCTGTAGAATGCTAACGTGCTCAAGCTCATTTCCAGAGGTGGGGTCGTGTACAGAGTTGTCAACACCTAAAACCCGCCCCTCAATAACCTCCAAATTATCAGCATCTTGGAACGTGATGGACATCATTCGACCGACTAGGGAGCGTATTAGACCGACAATTGGCTCACGACTACTCAAGCTGATGCTTGCCTCAGGCTTTGTGACCTCGTAGGCAATGTTTCCAACTTTCGTACTTGCATCTCCATTGAATTGTAGACTCTCAAGAACACTTTTCATGTGGTCAGAGGAGAAGTAAAGATCGATATTACCGTGACCTTGGATGACTTTTTCTCGTTGGAAAACGGCAAAACCATTGTCGTAGAGCGTGACCTGCCTGATAGGCATGCCTTCCATCTGCTGAGCCTCACTTGCCATTGTAACTCGATTCCCTGTGGTAGAGAAGCAGATAAAAATTAACAACAAGAGTCAATACGTTTTAATAATTAGTTTTATAACTCTAATCTAGGCTAGATTCTAGCTCTAGCTAGCTGATGACCTTGCTCACTTTCAGGGGTTTAAGGATAAGAAGGAATCTTTATTTTATCTTCTGCAGGTTGAAGGAGAGGTGTCTCAAAACATAAGAAAGGGTTTTCTGCTCGGTTTTCTGCACAGTCAAGTCTGATCAACAGTCAGCAGACCCTCCCACGCCTTTTTGACTCCGCATAACTATGGGGAGTGGCTGGTAGGTAAGGCACTCTAATTCTACACACGTGCAAGTACAGTAGATCTACAATAAAATCAAAAGCTAGCTACGGTAGTTACTCTGCTGTCTCTAAGGACATACAATAGAAGCCAAGAGCCATAATGTAAGCTTCTGTACTCTGTATAATGTCACTGTGAGATATATATACATACACGTACATATACAAACGTGTAGTGTAGACTGCATTAAAATTAACTGCAGCTATTCATTATTTTGTTCTCCTACTTGTTTAGGTCTCGGGATCGTGATGATGACAAGGACTCGTATCGTCGTAGAGACAGGAGCAGGTCACGTGACCGTCGGAGGCGTTACAAGGACGAGCACGACGACCGCGATCGCCCCAGGCACAGAGGGAGATCGGTGAGAGTGTGTCCAAGTATTGGCAATACATTTCTACATTATCTCCCTATGAGTGTGTTATCTCCCTATTAAAGTGTATATCAGCCTATCTATTCATATTTATGTCTCATAATCAAATAGAACACCAAACACATCAGTTTTCTTGTATTGTACATTGTATAATCCTCAAGGTTATATACTAAATGTAATGGTTACATGAATATACCTACATGTACCATTCCTGTACAAGTACTGTTGTTTCCTACAAGTATATACACTGGTTAAAGTATATGTATTGCTAAGATACCATTCCTTGGATTGCTGTCTCTATTATCTATGGTTGTACGTATGTACAGTACATTGCGCCCTCGGGAGCATATAGAACTGCCCTCAGGTACAAAGCCAATACACCCTAGATATCCATGGCATAACTATTACAGTCTGTACCGTACTTATTCTAAGAAACGCCCCCTTATAATAAGGCGCCACTTGGAGGTTTTCCCCATAAGGCACCATTATAAAATTCATTTCTTGTTTTTTTGCATACACTAGCCTTAAAAACAAAACGATAAACGTATTTATTTAAAAGCGTTGCCTTATTTAGAAAAGGTATGGTATCTAAGGCCTAACACATGTACACTATCACTTGACACTGCTGGATGTTCCTATCTCACACATCCATATTACTATCTCCCACTCAGAGTGAAGATAATGACGATTATCGGAGACGCCGTGACGATAATGATGATTACCCGAGGCGTGACAGAGACATTAGAAGGTAACGACACAACGTGTACTGTTATAACCTTTACACTCCAATGTACAGTACATGGTCTGTAATAACAAAAGCACCGCCTGTGCTGATGCCTCACCTCAGTGGAGGTGCTAAAGCTCATAGCATAAAGCTACTAGCTATTGCTGTTATACTCACATAATGTTCTTACGGTAATTTTACTGCGTCTGTAATCACAGTGAAACTCATAGCGAGTGGGAAATGATCAACCATCTGCCAAAAGTACAAAGTCTAAAAGCTAAAATTAATGTGGCTGCATCAGTGCAGTAGAGCCTTGCAGCTCTCTTCTCACTTTTGGAGCTACCAATAGCTAGTACGGGCTACTCATAATTGGAATTAGACAATTCAATTGAGATACGTGTGCAAACTTAAATTGACCTCTGGGCCCCGAGTGTCGTCAAATTAATAGCAGAGTCCGAAAGTGTTTCGATTTAGCAGTATTCATGTACAGTTATTATTATATCATTATGCAGTAATACATACGTGTACAGTGTAGGTCCATTTTATGTGATCATGTGCTTTATCTCTGTGTCCCGTCCCTACAGACAAACTGTGCCAGTGGTGTTCCTAGAGAAGGTCCCAGAGAGGGTCACTCAGAGTGAGGTATGTGAGAGCTGGGCACATGTGTGTAGGAAGTTAGCACCTTAAATTGTATGTAGTGGAGTGGAACCTGCTTATACCGTATAGCGGGTATATTTCGAGGGTATAAATGTTCGCGGTTTTCGCGGATTGAGCCTGTACTGCGAAAATTTATACCCACGAAAATTTATGAATAGTATAGGCGTGTTCAGTATTATGGATTCGAGGCTAACGGTGTGGAGGTACAGCTGCATGTTGATGTGCACATGCGCCAGAAGGCTGGGAACTCAGACCACGAAAATAAAATCCGCAGAATTCTTTGTAATGGTCCATCCGCGAAAATTTATACCCTCGAAATATACCCGCTATACGGTAGTCTTCACCGGTGGGCAGACAGTAGTGGCTGTACTAATTATAGGGGTGGCCTGCTAACACATGTTGAAACACATTGCTGTGGTGATACTGGGACCTTCCTATTGACCTAACTATTATACATGGCATACCGTACGGTTAGAAAATTTCGAGGGTGTAAATTTTCGTGCAATTCAATATTCTGTCTTATTTGGAAAATTTCGCGGGTAGTAAATTTCGTGGAGTTAGGGTGTGTCACTATCTCGCATGTGTAAACAAAGCCTTTCTTGGGTTTTAATTTTCGTGTTCTGCAGCCACCCACGAAAAACGCGAAATTAAAAACACCTCGAAATTTTCTACCCGTACGGTATTCCTGGAATGTACACAACTAGTGTGCTTCACATCCTCTTTATTTCCCTGGCAGATAACTCGCGAGCTGTCCAAGTACTCAGAGAAGATTAGAGACATCAGAGTGTTCAAGAGAGGGGACAGGAGTGAGTAAATGAATGTGCATACATGTATTTGTACTGTGCAGTGATTAATGGTCACTCTGAAGAGGTTTCCATTTAATACAGTGCTCCTTGTGTTTTTATGTGGCGATAGTCCATAACAGCCTTTGGTTTGTGCCTGTTGCATTGATCAGTGGTGTTTGTGTGCTGTACAGTAGACGAGCCGTACAAGTCTGCCGTGGTTGAGTTTTATGAGAGGGAGCATGCAGCACGCTGGCTCAACGAGAACAAGGTACTTAGCATACCTGGCAATACTATCCACTCTTAAAGAATCTGTCACAGTTAATGTGCAATAATGGCTTTGATTACATGTACTGTTACAGTAACTACATGTATGTCACTGATATATGCCTCATTAGGAGGGCCTCATTTATACTATACCTCATGAGTCGTACTCGTCTTCACTGTATTTCCCCCCTCACTGCTACATGTATATATTCCTCCCCCTCATGCTCACTGCTCTAACCCCCCCTCCCCTTCAGGACAGCTTCATGTTGCTGGGTGAGAGGGTTAGTGCCGAGGGTTCCTTAGACCCACCAGAGCCTAAGGGAGATTGGGTCTGCTCCCAGGTATGCTAATATCACCTGTGTGTGTGTGTGTGTGTGTGTGTGTGTGTGTGGGTTTAATGACCCGGCCCTCTCTACACTCACTCCTACAGTGTCGCAAACTCAACTTCTCTCGGCGGACTCAATGTGTCAGCTGTAAATATCCTCGCAGAGGTCAGCTACTGTACTTACTAATGTACATGTACAGTTAGTATACATTATAGTTATGAATTGAACCATAAAAACAGCAAACAGTTTATATGGCGTGCAGGCTATCTATAGAGTAGATACAACGTTGTGTGTATAGAGCGTGTTTTTTAAGGGTCAACATTTTTGCAATTTAGCTGTTTCATGAGGGAAAATTCCATTTATTGTTTCTTCAGAATCAGAGCGAGACAGTACACATGACGACCAATGGGACAGACGAGCTCCGCCAGCCAATGGTAACCATGGTGATGTAGCATATAAGTATGTGTGGACCGCTTGTTGTGTACCATTGGTAGATGCGTACCCTCGACTTTTTTGGATATGTTTTCTTTCCACAGTGTTAATTGTACGTGGACTGGATCCAGAAACACAGGAACTTAATGTAAGCAATTGCCACTCACTACGCTACTACTGCCGCTACGTCGTTATTATAAATAATTAAACGACCCCTAGGGGCTCTATAATTAATCTGTTCTCTTGATTAAATGGATGAATATAACTACTTCACGTTTGTTCATACATGTAGTATATATAGGGAGGTTGTCCTTATTTGTGTAAAGTTTAGTGGCGGAAGCACTGTGAGAGGACAGTATCCCTTGCATGTATTTGGAAGTTCTATTATATGTACTGTACTGCACCCACGTTTTATTGCATACACAAATCAGTCTGGGCCTCTTCGGTCTGCATGTGTGTTGTGTGTACGTGTGTGTATGCAGGTGCAGGTGATATCTTCTATAGGTGTATTACCTACTGCACTGTTTCATATGTTGCCATACAGGTTGTGAATGCGGTGGCTCTATTAGCACCTGAGCTGAGGATGAAAGATGTGAGAGTCATACGAGAAAAAGGCTGCAATTTATCGCGAGGGTTTGCTTTCATTGAGCTGAACAATGTCGAGGTCAGTTGGTCAGTACTGCTGCTGATCACTTAAAGAATAGAGCACTACAAATGAGTGGATTGCTTGCCCCCGGTTTTGCTTTTCCTGACAATCCCAAAAATGTCCCATTGCAAATGTTTTTGTAGACGTCTAGTTATCACTTGAATGTACCGTGCAATGTTTTTATGGTGTACAATACTGTACGTACTGTAGTCAATGTGTCTCAGTATTTACGTATGCATTTATACAGTAGTACAGATGTGTGTCTATGTCTTATATTTTTATGCGTTTTTTTCTCCATAAATAACAGGAAGCCAAAGATTTACTCGAAACATTGACTTCTAAACGAGATCCCTTTATAGTGTCTGGGAAACGAGGTAAGGATAACTTATATACTATTAAATTTTCACCCCCACCCACCCCCACACACAGTAATAGTGGACTATGCTCGTCCCAGTAACACATACAACAACAGCAAGACCCCTACCAACTCAGTCGCCACGGCAGCCATTGCTCAGGCTCAGTGGTCTCATGTATGTCAACCACCACTCTAGTATAATACATGTGTATGTACATGTCCCTCCTTGTAAACATGTTCAATCTGCATTATTTACTGTGTGAAATGACATCATTGGTGTCTTGTACATACAGCATTAATCAATTTCACTCTATTTACTGCCTGATATTTTTACGTTTAGTACAAAGTTTGATGTGTTCTTGTCTGATCTAATCAATCAATCATCTGCCCCCCCCCCCCACCCCACTCACACACATGTACATGTAGGTTGGCACCAATAATGCTGCTCTGGGCCCAACACAGGTAAATTGTCGTTGTCTTGTGTACAGCTTACGTTTTGAGAAGCCTTTTCCCTCTGTTTTATCTGATACATGTCAGTTTGAAATTAGGAGGGTCCTTGTACACATACGTAACATGGCATTTGAGTTATATAATGGTACAGTATGTAGGGTAGAAGCTAGAACTTGCGCTTTATATGTGAGTAGATGATTTGTTTGTGTGTGTCTGCCTGGAGCTCTTGAAAGAAAACGGTTTTTTGCTGAATGGAGAGATGTTCTGGAGATGGTAAATGAAAAGGTTGTCAAGTTGTAACACTGAAAACTGTTGAGAACGTTCAGATATTGACTTACACTACCATTTTCTTTCTTTTTGTTAATAACCAGAGCACTGTGTATCAAGCTAGTCAACAAGGTTGGTTCTCTCGTCATTCAACTGCTGCCGAATTACTCAAGTCTCTCAATATATGTCTGTCAGATATTTTGAACTGTGATGTAATGTAGATTGTTATACAGTGGACAATATCCTTGTGATTTTAGGCTTCCTTCAAAGGGCTTGTGCAGTGTACCCTGTACTGTTAGAGTTGGTATTAGAGGGGCCACTGTTTTCGTATAATTATTGCCGACTTCTAGACTGAGCTTGATGGAGGTTGAACTGAACTGGAGATCACTCACCATTACAAGTTGTCTAACCGTTCTTTGTTCTCTCTCCCACACTCACACACAGGAGCTGAGGCCACTGCCACCATTGCCACCACTGCCACTGCCACCACTCAAGGTACATTGTAACACCAACAGTCACTTGACATACAGTGTAGCTATTGTATACGAGTACAGTCGTGTATATAGTACTTGTCCTCCTGAAGCATAATCTCTTGAGATATATTGGTGATTGTCGAAAGCATTCCTTTTTAGTACCTTTTTGTACGTTCGTGGCCTAAATGCCCTTGAGTTGTACTAATTGGTTGAGCATGCACGCATCACTTTACCCCCCCCCTCCTTCTCCAGACGTGTCAGCTGACAATGAGCTGTCCTCTTCGTACAGCTACGATGAGACGTCAGGGTTCTACTACGACTCAAAGACTGGCCTCTACTATGATCCAAAGACTCAGGTACTGCAGTGGTGGGATGTCCTGTGAATATTCTTTGGTTGACTAAAAATTGTTGCCCTTGTGTGTGCATAAACTTACATGTAGCTTTCCCGATTCTAAAATTATGGGATCCATTTTGTAGCTGTTAGAGAGTCATCTACTTGTTGTGTTTAGATCACCAATTGTTGCTCAATGAGATTATACAACAGCTATAATTATCCTGTTTTCCCCTTCAGTATCACTACAACAGTCAGACTGGTCAGTATTGCTACTATGACCCAGCACAGCTCAAGTACGTACCAGTGGACAGTGAAGGGTGAGTGAAACTGCAGTAAAGTGGTCATGGATGGATGCAGAGTCTTACTACGTAGATGTGTTGAAATAAATAATAAATGAACGTTTCTTCTTGCAGTAACCCCCTGAATGAAGCAGACCCGACCAAAACAGGTTAGGAACTGTACATGTATGTATACAAGTACAGCTGTGCAGTATCAATTAAAGCTTCTGGAATAAGGAAATCACATGTTTAGTGCTATTACTGGTAGAGACGTCCCGTTTCCTTACTTCTGTAGCATTAGATATTATTTGTAAATGGACGTTGGTTTTGTTGCAGGCGGTTTGAAGATGGATGGCAACTCACTAGTGTCTGCCAGCTCTATCAGCGCCAAGAAGGTAGGTGGAGGTACACAGAGGAAGTTGCCATGCCCCTACAGTAATAGTGCACCTTTGCTGATAGACCAGGCTTAGAAATAGCAGTTATTGTATGATATGCACTGAGCAGCAAACATTTCAGTTTTAGAATGGAAGAATGCTTCCCACACCGTACACAGCAGACCTCGGGAGTTAGCAGTGTGCGCTTAATCACCCCCTCCCACACAAACACACACACACTCACCTTCCGCAGATTGCCAAGAACATGGAGCGATGGGCAAAATCTGTCAATGCTGCCAAGTCAGCACAAAAGCAGCAGGTGAATATGCTGACTCAGCAAAGCAAGCCCCTGGCCAAACCCTCTACTAGCAAGAGCATCCCCAGTGTCGGCATTGCCGTCGGCAACACGGTTCCACAGGTGGGTGGTGTGAGTAATATACAATGTGTATAGAGACTTCCCATTGTCATGTAAGTTGGTTAGTCCTTGACCTTTTCTCTGCTCTCTATAGGTTGAAAAGCCCGTGCCTCGTAACGACATCTCAGTGACCCCTCTCCCTAGAAACACCCTCCCTAGGCACACTCTCCCCTCTGGAGCAGATACCAACCCCACCCACACCGACTGGGACCAACTTGCCTGTCTCCTTTGTAAGAGAAAGTTTCCCTCGAAAGATGTGCTCGTAAAACATCAACAGTTCTCAGATCTGCACAAGGTGTGCACATGTGTGTTGTGTATTTATGGGGTGCCTTACACCACAGTTGTACTTTATCTGGTGTTGTTACAAATGTGGTGTTTCAAACTGTCCCTTGATATTTTAAGTAGATTATAGCTGACTGATGTGTTCACTTTCAATTGGTTTCCTTAGCAAAACCTACTGAAATGGAAGAACCCACAGCAGACAGCTGCCTCCACCTCAGACCAGGTAACCATCTAAGTTGATCAGCTTGGTTTTAGCATACAGATAACCTGCTATCTATGGTTTTAGTTTTGTTGGAATGATGTCTGCCTAAATGGACGTGGCCTGTTTTACAGTAAGACCCTATGTGCTTTTTCATTGTGGGTGCAATGTTAATGGATCTACATGTAGATCTGGCCTGTTTTTAGCATGGTGGAGTTTATGGTATACTACTACTGCCCACACAATGTATGTATATGCATGCGGATGTATATAGCAGTCCCCGCTAGTAATACTGCCACCATGTCCCCCTCCCCCACACTCTTTCTACAGACTAGGTACCGAGATCGTGCCCAGGAGAGGCGTGTGTTGGTTGGGTCTTCGGCCATTGTGCCAGAGTGGAAGAAGAAGATCGACCAGGAGATGGCACAACCCCCCATACCGTGAGTGGGGGTGGATTTCTTGCTGCTGTGTATTAGTTTATTCCGTGTGGTATACTTGTGTTTACTCAGATATGAGCAGCCCACCATTCATGGACTAAAGGAAGACAATATTGGAAACAAAATGTTAACAGTAAGTATTCCAACCTGTACTATTTTATGTGATACTCATTCAGCGATAATTATTATTTTCGTCGTGCAGGCTATGGGGTGGAGTGATGGGCAGGGCTTGGGCAGGTCCAACCAGGGAATTGTCGAGCCCATCAAGGTGAGGTTCTCTGTGCGTATACATTAATTAGTACAGTAGTGTATATAATCATAGTACTACTATAAATTATTTAGTTTGCACTTCAGTACAATACATGCACATAATGGGAATAAGGACATCACTTTTTGGTTGAGAGTTGTTGTAGGTAGACTGTATATGATACCAAGAGTGCATAAGAAGAGAAGAGTGTCGAACTACTGATACTTTTACACAAACACTTGTGCATAAAGTAACATGACTCGCACGTGATAAAGTATTTACTAGTAATCTCCCAGAGGAGGGTGGACAGGGTCAAAAGGTCACTAATGAATCATCACGTGAGCTTATGTTTTGTGCAGTAAATTTTAAAGTTTGACTGCACATCGCGCCCTGATTCTTGTGATAAAGTAGCCCCTTTATGTTACTGCTGCTGCAAATTAGTTAACTTTAGCTACTGCCCCTCCAGAGAAATCGTGCAGTGACTAAAAGGGGTGACCTCTCACAAAGGTCGTAGTTCTGTCATGTAAAACTGACCTTTATAAAGTAGGAGCTACCGTGCTGTAGATCGAGTGAATGTGTATAGTTCAGCTATATCATCATCTAAGTATACTCTTGTTGCAGAATGAAAAGGTGACCTGTTGGCTAGAAAAGAGCTTGATAAAAGTAGGTTCAAGGTTCAAGTATTTTAATAAAGACTACGTCATTATTAACTTTTTGGCTTCGTGACCAACCTCCTCTGGTAATCTCCTAGTAAATGTTAACCGTGACGTTTTTAGGGGTGTGGTAATCGAACAATTCTAGCTAGTTGTTCGCATTCAACGTTCAGAGCTTGTGGAGCTGCTCACTGCACACTGATAGGAGACGTATCTCTTCACAAAAATCATCTAAATAGAGACAATATAGTCGAGTTGATTCTCTTCACTTGCACTCTTACTCACTACTAACTTACTCACTACTAACAACTTCTGTGCGTTGCGTAATTATGCGCAAACGTCATCAATTGCGAGTTGCTCACGTGCAATTGACAGGATGTCACGTTACTTTGTGCACAGTGTTTGTGTAGAAGTATCAGTAGTTCGACACTCTTCTCTTCTTATGCACTCTTGATGATACTACATGTATGGTATGACTATTATGTATGGTATGACTATAATGTTGTACATATAATTATACCCATTATGTTGGTTCTAGCTAAAACAATATATTCATTAGTATACTTGCAATGTATACTGTTGCATTAATTCTGTGCAGGCTGAGATCCGACAAAGTGCTGCTGGACTTGGTTCCAAAGGCAGCGCTTATGGATACGGGGTGGGAGATGACTACAAGAGCAATGTAATGGCTATGACTCAGGCTAGATACAAGGAGACTCTGTGATTGTGATTGTATATGTACATTGTATTGTTACATTCATTTGTGTTATTCTGGAAAAAAAGCATTTGTTTCAGAAGCTGTTCAATTATAATTACGGCATCAATAGTCTCATGAATAAGCCGCCATTCCTTTGGAACGGCGGCTGATTCATGAGACTAACACCATAATTGTAAATTTGTTTTTTACAAAATTAATGTTCACATAATCATAACAAAATATGATTACCGTGCAGAGATCTGATTACCGTGTATAGCGGGTAATTTTCGTGGGGTAAAAAATTCGTTAAACTCGAGAAACGGTGGTTTTCGTGAGTAAAAATTTCGTAGTAGTGCCTGCCTGCATCGGTAGGCCACGCCTACGTCAAAATTTCGTGGAGGTCAGCTTGCCCACGAATAATTTACCCCACGAAAATTACCCGGTATATAGGAATAGAGATATGATGGGAGGCATTAAAGAAGGAAATGATGGACGTGAAAGAAAAAAAGAATCTTACCCATAGATAGCTATGCTTTACCTCTATTCTTTCTTTATTGATTGACAAAGACGAGAGCCTGGGACCAGTATATATACTGCATGTATATAAATAATTTTATTGCTCATCGTGGTCAGACTTACATACTATAATAAAGCCACAGCATTTCATCTTATTTCCATGTTTTTACAATTATACCGAAAATCAACATTAAAATGATCATGCATGAGCTTATTAAAATAATTAATGCCAAGAAGAAGATTGATTATGTTCATGCAAGCTATAATTATATATTATAGCTAGCTAGATAGATGCATGACTGCATGGCTATAATTATATATAGGTACAAGGAGGCCGTATACGATTACGATTGTACGTAGATCTATAGTGTTAATTTTCTCATTCTTGCATCATTCAGGGGGAAAACAGTGTTTGGAAAAGGAGTATTATAATTATAAGTACATGCAACCATTCGTTTATCTATGATGCAACTATAATTATGCATGGCATCAATGATAATTGTAGACAATTAAGTCTATACCTAAAATATCTTCTTATTGGACATATAGTTCAATAGCTTCGATAGCAATGTTCTCATCGCCAGTACTTTGATCAGCACAGAGCCTTAACTCGATATCATCAGTACTTGGTTGTGGTAGCTGCTTACAAAACCACGGAGGATTGTTGAACTGACAGCAGGTGCTGGTACCCCCACATCCAGCTCCATCCCACAGTGGGTCCTCTCTGTAGAACTGGTTTGCAAAATGGTATCGGCTTCCAGTGTCACAGAAGTAGTCGTTTCCAACAAAAGGTGGTACAACCCCAGTGTAAGGAGTGTCGGTTTTCGTACATGGGCAAACAAGTGAATTGCTACGGACTTCATCCACTGCATTAGCAAATGTCCAGATGTGTTTGCGAGGATTTCGACCTTGGGTTAAACTAATCCCATCAACGTATATATCATCAATGGTTCTTGCTCGATTGATATAATATGAATGGAAAGCATCTGGGCTTATGTACTGATAGGCCTTAATCTTACCACAGACACGTGAATATGATATCCCATCAACAGAATAAGTTGTGGAGTAGCAATTCCCACTACCGGGTCGTCCGCAGGTCCTCTTTGGAGTGTCGATTTTCTTGAACGCAGTGGGGCAGTGGTGAGTGGGGTTGGTCATGTCAAGGTGGGCCACTCTCATCCACCCTCCAGTACTCCCGCAGCACCTCCTACTCATGTCACAGTACTCCAGACTAGCGTAGCCAGTACCAACATTCTGGATCCAGTAGTTTCCAGAGGAGCTGCCTTCGGGCACGAGCTTACAAGACGGGGCCGGGTTGAGGAAGGTACCGAGGGGCAGGCGACCACTGCTCATCTCTGAGATGATCTCACGTAGTTCTTGGGACTGAATTCTTTTGTAGCTCTCCATAACTGCTCTCACTTGGTCAAGGATTTCTGAAAAATGCTTGCTGAATTATGCACCCAATGCATGCCTATATAGATTACAATCATGCAATAGAATGTATATTATACCTTCAGTTGTATTGCAGGTACTAGGTTGCAGCTGCAAGCTAGTCAACTTCTCATTAATAGTGGTGAGATCACAAGTTGGTTCACCAGAATCTGAATGCGATATATATACTATAGTTATCATTGTTTCATCACTATATAAGCCTGTATAAAACCTTTTTTAATTCTTGCCATTATTCAGCTGCTCAAGGATCAATGAACTGTTACATATAATTATTTTACGTTTTTTTTATATTTTTAATTCATGCATGGATTTGCAAAATAATGCTTTGTTCTCGAGTTATGTCTATATAGTTTTGCCATTGAAGCCTTTTCATGCAGAAGAGTAGATGGGCGTGGCCCACCTCCAAAAGGGAGACGGGTTGCAGCCCTATCTAGCTTCGTTCTGCTGCAGAAAAACATGCAGCACCATGCAATCAGATTGCAGACTGCTTACATTACGTAAGCACTTTGCATTCAGGAATGCATTAGCACCAATCAGATTGTATAGTCCTTACGTAATGCATTTGTTGGCTTCCCAGCCCCTTCTCTGCAGCAAGCTGAGCTTTGTGGTTAGAGCCTCGGTTAATATTCATAGTTAGTACGCGATGCAGCAGAACGAATGCTAGATAGGGTTGCAACCCGTCTCCCTTTTGGAGGCGGGCCACGCCCATCTAGCAGAAGAGTGCATGCGTAGCAAAACTTGTTTGATATGGAGTGTTGCTATACTTTATGCTTAGTAGTTTAATAGCTGAATGCTAGCTATTGGTAGCTGCAAAAGTGATTGAGAAGAGAGCTGCAACTGCCAATGCTCTATACGGTATACTGATGCACATGTATACATTTTAGGAGTTTCCCTGCATGCATGTGATCAGCCTTATGCATGTGTGTATCGGTTATTATAATAGCTATGTTATGTATAGCTTTGACACATCCACCGAGGCATCAGCACCCCTGGGGTGCTTGCTTTGAAATTATATTTAATGAATCGACATTGATGTGCCCAATTTCTTTAGACACCAATTATGCTATACAAGCATAATTTATCAGGGCCTGTACTCATCACTTACTTTCCTTGAGGATCAGATAATTTTTCAAAATAGTCAAAGTTTCATTTTTCCAGTACTGCAGGTCATTCCTCATTGTGTCAATCTCCTTCTTACTGTTTGACAGTTCAGAGTACAAGCGATCCCTCAAACCATCTAGCTCATCAGATGTAACACACTGTTCTGCTATATGAAAAGGCACTGTTATATGAACATTAATACAGTTTAAAAACCATAGTTTTAGATGTGAAAGTATATTTTGCTTGACTTGACAGTTCAGCCTTTTTTACCAGCAAATAATATTCCCAAGCACACATTATATATAGACCATACCTATGACTGTCACTTTCTCCTCTGCGCTCACAGCATGCTGGATTTGCAAGACCAGGCCTAAAATAATGATAGATGTCGACAACATGTTGCAAACCTTCAGACTGATATAAAATATTTATCTCACTTCCTTTATAGTCTCCTTAAGCTTGCATTTGGTCATAGAGAGAGGAAGTGGTAATTAAAAAATATTCACATTTCACAAATATAATTATACAATAACTGCACAACATTATACAAGCAAAAATAGTAATATTTCAGCCATTTCAGCACTAGTCTTAATTTAACGAGTCTTGATTAGCTACACTCAACCCACGCAGAGCTAAAAAACCATGAGAAGAAGGAAATTATGTATGTACAGAATACCGACGTATACCGTCATGCATAATTATATATTGTGGATATTCGTACAGCTCAGAATAGTGACATTGAGCCTATATAATATATATTGCGGTAGAATAATTTCGCAATTTAAATTGTCGTATGATGCTCTATATACATGCATGTACTGGAAATTCAAACATTTCCACTATACGAAAATATGCCGTTATACAAAATGATCAATTCAAGTTCATGAGAATGGAAAATGGAAAGGGCAGAAGACTATTATTATTTTAGATCGCAATACAAGTTAACATTGTTAACCTAATCAAAATGCTCTTTGCTCATTCTAGGTTGAGAAGTCGTGTACGGTATAATGTCACGATGATTATAATTATAGTCCCACGGTCACCCCTATATAAGTACACCCTAGCTAGCTCCTCTGCATGCATAACGTTCTCATACAGGCTGGATATACCAACTCACCTGTCTCCTTAAGTTCTCATCCAACAGCAGCAACAGCTCTCTCATTAACACAAGGCTGCCCACAGAACAGTGTGTTGAACTGAACCTTGCACGGTTGTGTGTGCACTATATAGCGTCTCTGCATGCAGTCAGCCCCCGTAAATTTCTTGCACACTGCATGCAGATGTTCGAGCATGTAATTAGTAAGGTTTTCCATGTATCACCATTTGCTATACACACTCGAATGCATGTTGCTTAGCAGTTAGCTAATTATAGTGGATTGTAATTAATGTGTTTACAGTGTATCTCTTTGTTTACCTCAGCAAAACCTCCTAATGCAAGAACCCACAGTAGACAGCTGCCGCCATCTCAGACTCTGACCAGCTATAGATAACCATCTAGCTTGGTTTGAGAATGAGGTCTGTGGTCTGCTTAATTTACAATAAGACCTTGCATGTATGTGCATTTCCATTGTATAGGTGCAGTGTTTGTCATGGTAACAATAGCATTAAGTCAATGTCAAAGTATGGTTTTTCTTTTTCTGCATTTAAATCGTTGGCTTAATGTTACCATTCTGGCCTGTTTAAACAAATGACGGTCACATAGATCTGTGATTAACATCAACAAAAATGTTTTATTACATGTACATGTGACTTGACTATATTATAGCCGCAATTTTTCAGTTGCTATTATATACAGTCCCCAGTGAAATACAGGTATTTTTAGTACCATGCTATTACAAGCACTGATCAGAAACGCTTCTGTGTTATCGAATTCATTAACTTAATTCAATGATGGCTGAAGGCTCAACCCCTGAAATTCTGGGAACAATAACCCCATAAAATATTGCCGTTGTCAGTTTTGTTAACATAATATAATAATATAGGTTGAGATGCCTGCATGCATGTGTCTCGTAATAGACTATACGCTTCCTAGAAACACCCTCCCTACGAGTCCCTAGGCACACTCTCCCCTCTGGAGTGGACACCAATCCCACCCACACCGACTGCATTGGACCAACTTCCCTATATATACTTATCGAATCGAAAGATGTGCTCATCAAAATCAAGACAACAATTCTCAGATTTGCACAAGGTGCATGTGCATGTACAAATGAGTTTGTGTGTGCACGAGCGTCTCTGCATGCATGCAGTTAGCCTTTGTTATATTTCTTGCACACTACAGATGTCCGAGCATTTAGTAAGATTTTTCCGTGTGCTGTGATTTTACCACGCACTTGATTGCATGTTGCTTAGCAGTTAGCTATATAAATAAAATCTGCAAATAAACAACACATGCATGTCCTTGCATGGTATTTTGAGTGGATTGTAATAATTATGTTTACAGTGACGTGTTTACCTCAGCAAAACCTCCTAATGGAAGAACCCACAGCAGACAGCTGCCGCCACCTCAAACCAGGTAACCATCTAAGTTGGTTTTAGTTTTGATGGGAATGAGGTCTGCCTTAATGGATGTGGCCGGCATGCACGTAAGTTTTCATTGCATGGGCGCAATGTTTGTCATGGTAACAGTTTAGCCTGTTTGCTTATACCGCTTGTTGTGTTTTGGGGGATTGTTACTGACATGCAGTGTTACTCACTGTCCTTTTTCTTGTCAGTCCTGTACTTTTTCGTGTTGTTTGTTGGTTTTGCCGTTTTTGTTAGGGCTACCATTTAGTTGATATGCACCTCATTTAGGTTTGACAAATTATGCTAGCATAATCTAGCATATTTTTGTAGGGAGGCTTCTAGGAACGAAAATAATAGGGCACTAAACTAGCATGCATAATTTGACCCTCTGAGTCTGGTATATCTTGGTTCTATCTTATATAATGTAGCTAGACATTTATATTACAATAGATCTGTACTGTATAGCATGCACTAGCCACCACTTTGAAACAAAATAGCTCTTGGAGTGCAACTCTGCTCTCTTTTTTGGCCATTGTGGGATTTTAGCTTTCTGTAATGCTACAGTACCTCTGCAAATTAATTGTCTTTTCAGAATGAGAGAGTGACATCTTTAAACGGGTGTTACCAAACTGGATAATAGGCCGACTTTTTAAGAATAGTTAAAACGAATAATTCAAAAAAGCAAGGCCTATACACCTCAGTCATGCTCTGAATTAAAGAAAAAAAGGATACCCTAAGCGTAACCGTAAGACTTTGGATCGAAACTTAATGGTTGAATATTATTATGATTTTTGTCATTATAGTTTAAGTTTTTGTGAGTCCTCACGGATGGTGGTTTAGCCTGTATTTGTACTATTACGTGCATGTGTTCTCAAATTAATTAATGTTTTTTAGTCTCTATTAAACTGTCAAATGCGAACAGTTACTTAGTTAGTAACTTAGCGGTGAGTACTGACCACCTAGCTAAGTTACGACAATATTATTTTTAATTGCATGTACCGTACGTCACCGTGTCGATGGTTTTCAATGACACGAGTAGATATGGCTTTCCACAATAACACGACATCAGAAAATTTATGTTTTTATGTTCGCCTGCAATAGTGACGGCTTGCGAGTCTAGGTCAGAGGGTAGCTCACGTACTCTGTAGTAGAGCATTCAAGCGAGATTTGATCGCAGCCAGTCAATACTGCGTCTGTTTCTTTTCTTTCTTCAGCCATTGCTTTTCAGTAGTTGCTGTGTAGCCACGACCACGACTAATGCTCAGACTAGATCTATATACCCTTAGCTTGCCTTCCATTACATCATTCCCCAACAGTGCAGTCTCAGTGTAAACATTAGACCATGCTGGTAAAGATCCTGAACTGCACAAATAGAGGGTCACTGGTAAAGATCATTACCGACACAAGACACAAATGGGTTGCAGAAAATTGAAACTGAAGGTCGAGGGTGGACATAATGACGTTGATGTTCCTACTACTTCTAGTTCTAAACACATTGTCCAAAGACTCGTAGGATGGGACAAAACGGGACACCAATGAAAAAGAGGACATAAAAACTATGAACCCATAGAGAGACATTTTTACCAGACAACAACATTTTAGAGACCTTTAACCTCATAAAAACCAGCTTCCCCTAGTAGCAATGATAACCTTACCTTAAAGAACCTCTTCTCAATCAGTGGCGTGGCTTGTTGCCGGTAGTCCTCTCCTCATAACGGTCCACCAAGGTTTTCAGCAAGGCAGGCTGTAACAACACCTACAATGTACATAATATGCCGCCCCACCCTCCCTCCCCTTAGTACCTGGGGCGATATGGGGGAAACGTGGGGAAGTGATTGTTAATCTGGCTTCATTATTAGGATGACCACTATGGACAGTTTTCACTACATGTGTACAATTAGTATTACTACATATTATGTGTATTTACTTTTTGTGCGTTTCTGGCCTAAATGCCCTTGAGTGTACTAGCATGCACGCCTCACTTAACCTCCCCTCTCTTTCTCCAGACGTGTCAGCTGAAGTGAACTGTCCTCTTCGCCGGTATAGCTACGATGAAACCTCAGGGTTCTACTATGACTCAAACACTGGCCTCTACTACGATCCAAAGACTCAGGTACTGTAATAATAGAACGTCCTGTGAACACTCTTTGGTTGACTAAAAACCGGTGCCTTTGTGTATGCCCAACTAGCATACGATTCTAAAATTATGGGATGCATTTTGTAGCTGTTAGACATATTTACTTGTTGTGTTTAGATCACCGATTGTTGCTCAATGAGATTATACAACAGCTATAATTATCCTGTTTTCCCCTTCAGTATCACTACAACAGTCAGACTGGTCAGTATTGCTACTATATGACCCAGCACAGCTCAAGTACGTACCAGTGGACAGTGAGGGGTGAGTGAAACTGCAGTAAAGTTGTGTAGTGAGGTTATGGATGGAAGTGGATGTTGGTTTTGTTGCAGGCGGTTTTAAGATGGATGGCAACTCACTAGCGTCTGCCAGCTCCGGGTGGAGGTACACTATACACATGAGGGAGTTAAGTCTGCCAAGCCCCTACAGTGATAGTGCACTTTTGTTGACAGACCAGAACAGGCTTAGAAATAGCAGTTATGCACTAAGCAGCAACATTTCAGAATGGAAAAATACTTCCCACACTGTACACAGCAGATCCCGGGAGTTAACAGTGACGGTGTGCTTAATCACCCCCTCCCACACACACACATGCACTCACCTTCCGCAGATTGCCAAGAACATGGAGCGATGGGCAAAGTCTGTCCAAGTCAGCACAAAAGCAGCAGGTGAATATGCTGACTCAGCAAAGCAAGCCCCTGGCCAAACCCTCTACTAGCAAGAGCATCCCCAGTGTCGGCATTGCCGTCGGCAACACAGTTCCACAGGTGAGTGGTGTGAGTAATATACAATGTGTATAGCAGAGACTGCCAATTGTCATGTACTGTAAGTTGCTTGAACTATTCTCTGCTCTGTATAGGTTGAAAAGTCCGTGCCTCGTAACGATATCTCAGTGACCTCACTCCCTAGAAACACCCTCCCTAGGCACACTCTCCCCTCTGGAGCAGATACCAACCCCACCCACACCGACTGGGACTGTCTTCTTTGTAAGAGAAAGTTTCCCTCGAAAGATGTGCTTGTAAAACATCAACAGTTCTCAGATCTGCACAAGGTGTGCACATGTGTGTTGTGTATTTATGGGATGCCTTACACCACCACACTTGTACTTTATCTGGTGTTGTTACAAATGTGGTGTTGCAAACTCTCCCTTGATATTTTAAGTAGATTGTACTAACTGATGTGTGGTTCCTTAGCAAACCTGCTGAAATGGAAGAGCCCACAGCAGACAACTGCCTCCACCTCAGACCAGGTAAACATCTAAGTTGATCAGTTCCGTTTTAGCATAGATAATCTGCTATCTATGGTTTTAATGTTGTTGGAATGAGGTCTGCGTTAATGAATGTGGCTTGTTTACAGCAAGACCCCATATGCTTTTTCATTGTGGGTGCAATGTTATTAAATAGATCTGGCCTGTTGTTAATTTATCCTGGTAGAGTTGAGGGTGCACTATTACTGCCATGCATGCACACAATGTACTTTGTATATTCAAGAGACTTTTGTGACTGCTGTGCTACATGTATACAGTTGTTGGACAGTCTATGTAAACTCTTATCACAGTAAGTCATGAAATTTCAATGATGTGGTATTTTGGAGCAATTCAATTAGTACAGTAATGTCGCCCTCCATGCATGCATACAAACGCAGTCACTTTTATCGAGTGTCGTACATGTAATGAATGTACAGTTGTACTTTTAGATATGTATATACTTTAATAGTGCCAATTTTGGTTTCATTTTAGCCAGTCCCCGCTAGTAATACTGCCACCATCCCCCCCCCCTCACACACACACACTAATGTCTTTCTATAGACCAGGTACCGAAACCGTGCCCAGGAGAGGCGCGTGTTGGTTGGGTCTTCGGCCATCGTGCCAGAGTGGAAGAAGAAGATTGACCAGGAGATGGTGCAACCCCCCATACCGTGAGTAGGGGTAGATTTCTTGCTCCTGTGTATCCATTGTATATACTGTATTCATAAACAACTAACTGCATCTTTTGTGTAACATCTTAACAATCATCGTTGGCCATGGGGTGGAGTGATGGGCAGGGCTTGGGCAGGTCCAACCAGGGAATTGTCGAGCCCATCAAGGTGAGGTTCTCTGTGCGTATATACATTAGTTATAATTATAGTGCTATATACTATTGTAAATGAAAGCACCGCAGGTGCTGATGCCTCGGTGGAAATGCCTTAATTGTTGTTAAAAACGATTGATGCCAAACGTTTAAATCTAAAGCTGCATCAGCAGAGCCTGGCAGCTCTCTCAGTTCTCACTCTTGCAGCTACCAATAGCTAGCGTTATAGTGCAGAGCTAACTACTATAGCAACACTCTATGGACAAGTTTTCTACGCACTCTTCTGAAAAGGCATTCTGAGTAAGCAAAACTAGGCATAACTCAAGAACGAAGCATTGTTTTGCAAATCTACGAATTAAAATCCACGAAAACATGACTATAGAAGCCTATATAGAAACTCTTACTAATTGAACTTCATTGATCCTTGAGCATGCAGCTGTAGCAGTCTACACAGACATACACACACACATGCAGACAGACATGCACACATGCACATGCACACACACACTACCGTATACCTCGCTTGCACATGCGCACCGAGGCATAATTGTTTAGCACAATATACTGGAATAAGGACACCAATTTTTGGTTGAGAGTTGTTGTATACGTATACGACTGTATGACCTACCATCCTTTGGGAAGTTTTTGCTATATACATCTGACATCGACACAAGTGATCAACGAATAGAGTCAGAGTCCACTTCTTCATATTCATTTTCTTGTCATGCTTTAATCACTATGAATGATACTATACATGTATGGTACGGCTATAATGCTGTATATATAGGTTAATCACCCATCATTATGTTGGTGCTAGCTATAATTATTGTATACTTGTGTTTAGCTACTGTTGCATTAATTCTATGCAGGCTGAGATCCGACAAGGGGTGCTGCTGGACTTGGTTCCAAAGGCGGCGCTTATGGATAAGGGGTGGGAGATGATTTCTAGAGCAATGTAATGGCTATGACTCAGACTAGATACAAGGAGACTCTGTGATTGTGCATGATTGTATGTACATTGTATTGTTGTGAAGAAAAAACGCTGTTGTTTCAAAAGCTGTTCAATAATAATTATGGCATCAGTGTAGACATGCACACTGCCATACTTGGTATTATGCCACGGGGGCAGGGGTTGGTAGATTATGCTCGAGATAATTTACAATTCTTTTATGCTAAAGTTTAACAGCTTTTATAATTAATTGCTCCACATTATTCCTCTAAAGCATAACATACTGTAGACCACAATTGCAAAAGTATAAAATTTAAAATATGGCCACATGCATGACTCTATCTATAACCTTGAATAATGCCATTCTAGGAAGTGGTAAATTATTTACATTCCAAGAAAGTTGAAGCACATGCATGCATGTTTACTGGTACGTCATATCCTCCAATACCAGAGGATAATAATAGAGGATATTGTCATGGCCATTAATTAAATCTGCTTCTGGAGGACTTTAATTGTATTTCTGATGGTCAACTCTGAGTGCACAACCAGTAAAACACGGGATTTTACCTACTAGTAGGTGTGATTATTGTACGTAACAGCCATTTGTGCAGCACTTTTTAAACCAGTTTTTACCTGGCTATAATTAAAACTCCATTAATTTTGTTTGTATTGCGATTTTTCATGAAAAGCGCTTAATCCACGTGTTTTATTACGTATATGTATAGCAGGAAACTTTTATGGTGCAAATGTTGCTTTTATTGAGGGCAGAGCAGTTAATGTGAAAATTTGAAGCAGGCCATGCATGCACCGATATTTCACATGCAAAGCTTTTGGTGGGTGTGGTTTTCCCTGGTAATTGCAACGCTAATAATACAACCCCTCACAAACATTTTTCTGAAGGGCTCTCGAACCAAATAATGTAAATTTGCACATGCGAAAATGTTCCGCTATATAGCTATACGATGTACAATTCATATTGCATAATTAGTTTGTTGAACTGTTATATCTGCTAGGTTGAGATGCTGCTGCCTGTACCTCGTAACGACATCTCAGTTAAACACTTTTTCTGGAAACACCCTCCCCAGGCACACTCTCCCCTCTGGAGTAGATACCAACCATGTGCACTCACACCGACTGGGACCAACTCACCTGTTTGTATGCCCTCGAAAGATGTGCTTGTAAAACATCAAGAGTTCTCAGATCTGCACAAGGTGTGAACATGAGTTTGTGTATATGTATATTTGTGAGGGGCCTTACACCACCATGCACAGTTGTACTTTATATCTGGCCGGTATTGTTACAAAAAATTAATGTGGTGCTTGCAAACTGCATGTCCTTTGATATAGTTATGATGTAATAATTATGTGTTTCAGCTGAAATGGAAGAGCCCACAGCAGACAGCTGCCTCCACCTCAGACCAGGTAACCATCTAAGTTGATCAGCTCGGTTTTAGCATAGATAACCTGCACTATCTATGGTTTTGGAGTGTGGTCTAGCCTTAATGGATATGGCCTGTTTTTCAGTAAGACCCCATGTGCTTTTTCATAGTGGGTGCATGCAATGTTAATGGCTGTTTTATATATATCACTATACCATGCACACAATGTACGTGTACGTCTAGTATATTTAAGAGACTTTTGTGACTCACTGCAGCAACTGTGCTAATTGTTGTGCCAGTCTATATAATTATGTAAATTCAGCTTACAATAAGTCATGACATTTCAATGGATGTGGTATTTTGAGCATTTAAATTGGTAAGTGTAATGTCACCCTCCATACAAGCACAGTTATCTTTGAGTGTCATGACGCATTCATGCAGTTAAGTTATAAATTATATGTGTGTATACTTTTAGACGTGTACTTTAATAGTACAGATTTTGGTTTACACTTGTAGGTAGTCCCCACTAGTCTTCCTACATGCAGCCCAGGTACGGAGACCGTATCCGAAAGAGGCATATGCATGTTGGGGGTCTTAGGCCATCGTGCCAGAATTATGGACCAATGATACTATGGTATTATACTTACGTTGTAGGTTAATTACTCATGCATTATTTTAATGCTATAGTTACAGCTAGTTATATATACTTGCATGTGTTTAGCTACTGTTTCACTCTGTGCAGGCAGAGATCCGACAAGGTGCTGCTGGACTTGGTTCCAAAGGCAGCGCTTATGAATACGGGGTGGGAGATGACTGCAAGAGCAATGTAATGGCTATGACTTAGGCTATTATAATTATATACAATGAGACTCGATTTGTAATCTTGTTACTTTTGTGAGATTCTGGAAACATAGCGGTTGTTTCAAAAGCGGCTGTCTATAATTAGACACACTGCTATACTTGTAATAATTATGCCTCAGGCAGGAGCCATGCACCATAAAAAATGTTATGCATGCACATATCATATAAATTAAATTCATTATCGGATTACTAATGTTCACATGACAAATACCTATGGAAAGGGTTGTCGTGTTACAAAAATTCTTCATTCAACTATGCTGCAAAGAGCTACAGAGGTTCTTCAAATTTTTCTACACTGCATCCCTCCCCGACCCAAGACAGTACGCCATCCTGAGTGAAACTTGCTGTCTCATCTTCATCATCTGGATTGTAATTAGGCAAGGTGCTGAACATATCACGAATGTTCACCCAACCACTGCTTCTAAACACCCCGCAACACAGATGCCGCTGACAGGTGTTCCTGTAGGCCATTCGAAGATACTCATTCCTGCCTACGCTTAGCTTAATAGTGTATTTTATTTCGTACTTCATGCGGTAGGTAGTGATTGTGGCTTTAACACGTGTTCCTGGCGGCACGACTATCTTCTCCTCTTGGTTGTAGCAGTACTCAGTGCCTTCTGTGCTCGACTTCTCTGCTTCTTCAGTCGTAGACTTGCTCTTGTCATAATGCCCACTTATTCCGATGCTCCCTCCAGCTACAGCTGCACCCATCACCTGTGCTCCAATATTGCCTCCAAACCCAAAATTGACTCCTTTTGTCGAGGAGAAGGTGTAGCGACCTCCTTCAGTCTTGGATGACTTTTTGTTGATTTGAACAACGCTTTCATCCTGAGCCACTTTTCCGTAATTTATATACTCTTTCATGTTTATATCAACGATTGTACGTGTTTTTTCGCTAGGTTTTGGGTCCATAGCAACAACGCTCAATTGAAAGTCAATATTGTTCACCTTCGTCTCATGATCATCTGTTTTGACAACACAAATGTTCTGTCCATATTTTTGCTTTGCTGCTCGTTCAAAAAGCTGCCAAAAGGTGACTGTGTTATCATCTTTTTTTGGACGAGAAGAGTAAGCTGCCATAATTATTGATCGGTTTCTCTGGTCTGGATGCAAGAGAGCAGTATTGGAAAATAATTGAGAAGGCCTACAATGAGGAAGTGGTGAACTATTTACATTCCAAACTGAGAAGTTGCTGCAGTAATATTCATGTCAATTTCACATCCTCCTTAGTCTTGCACCAGCCCTGATTAAAAACAGGCTCTGTAGAACTTTCTATATCAAGTTGTAAACCACCCTTACTGATTGGCTGAATGATACATGGATGTAGCTACAGTGCGTGTGAGCTGCATGCAAAGTGCATTGCATATATAGAGTCTAACTTCTTTTGCCTCCACATGAACACAGACAACCCTGAAATTTATGCTTTTTTCACCCATTACTCTTATAAGCCTGGGACGTAGAGCTAGACATATATACACAACTGACACAAGACACATGGAATTACATAATTTATTATTACATGTTATCTTACTGACATGAATCGATCCAGCCATTTTTTGCCCCGGCCAAGAACGTGGTTTATGCACAATTTACCAAAAATGGACATTGCCGCCTAATAATCATTATTTACGCTAAAGTTATTCCGAGCATAATTTAACAGGGCCTAGTCATTGACTTTCACAATAACAGAATAATTAATGTGCACAAACAAACCGATTGAAGCTAGTACACTCTAAGGTGTTAAAAATAACGCTAATCAAAACTGTTTCTCAGGTTTTTGTCTTAGTTCTCATGGCGATCTTCGATTTGTTTTGGTAGTACTGAGTGTCATCAACAAAGTTTGACCTCTGAGTGGAGTGAGTCTGAACCCTATGATCATAAAATAACAATACATGATTATGTGTAACTATGCCCGAACAGTGCACAAAACCTTCACGGTTATACACACTATACAGTATACACAGTGACACAATGCCACAGTTATTTCCATTCACATGCAGAATACATTGAGCAACTCACTTGCTGCGCATGTAGTGTCTGCCATGCTTCTGATACGAGCTAGCTGAATTCAGTGAGCTAATCCCTCGACGAAGGTCGTTAGTCAGAGCCTGTGTGAGATAGGGAACAAGAACAGTTAGTGTAAATGGGAAAATAAGTTTAGTAAAAACAGTGCAAAGCTCTATCGCAGAACTTACAAATAGAGTTAAATTACAAATAGTGTTTGGTGGTGGGTACAGGTTCAACATAATTATGTAGACAAGTAAAATTATGTCTATATGGTTCACCTCAGTGAAATGTTGCTGAAAGGATGGTGAAGCCGTCAGTGTGGAGATGGCAGTGTTGAGAATAGCATGGGCATCGGCCAGTCGATCTTTGTGGGGAGGAGAAATAAATCATTCTTAAGCTCTGCATTATTCATCAACTACGTTAATTTACGAACCTATTCAGCTAAGTCACGGCCAATCAAGTCAATCAATTTGCATTAAGGCACTTACTTTGTTGCGCAAGTGGTTCGGCTTTCTTCAGAGCAGTAGTTGCAATAATTCTGTTTCTCTGCACATCCACAGTCTCCTTTGCTGGGCCCTGAGCACCGTCTGAGAAAGAGCACAATATGAATATAATACTCAGCTTTAGTGAATATCCACTCACCTTTCCTGTCTATGTTGAGGTCAAAAGTGACAGTGTCAAGGGCAGAGGTGATGACATTGAAGTAGGAGAGAGAAGCCTTTATGACCAGGTCTTGTTGGGGATTGGGCATAGTTGGCAGTTTCAACTCCATCACAATATCTCTCTCCTCCTCCGACTGAAGGTCTCCCATGGCAATGTCACAGGTTTTGTCAGGAGTCGTCCAATTGATGGCTCTGTTAGCGTGTACCTCGGCCACACTGTTGCCTCCTTGTAGCTCCAGCTTGAGAGAGAGGTTCTGACCCACCACACTCAGTAGACCCCCCAGGCAGTCAGCAAATGACTCAGGAATCTGGGGAAACAGAAAAGCAGCTGTAAATTTTTCTGCTAGACACCTATTATAAATACCATGTACAAGCAAACAATGACAATAAAAGTGTAACCTTTTCGTTAGAGTCAATGTAATAGTAAACTCCGCCCCCTTGAGTGGAGATGGCCTCCAGTAGAGTGGCATCGTGGTCAGACCCAAATCCAAATGTGTAGACAGTGCCCTCAAACTGCGTAGTAATAGAGACAGCTTTACTATTTTGCAAGTACAATGTACAATACAACAGCCATAATTTATAATAGTGCCTCCTCAAAAAAATATTAAACATACCTTGGAGTGAGGTGCTCTGAGAATAGTAGGAGGAATTTGAGCGATTGCTGGATGGTTTGGACGATAGATGTTTTGTTGTATACGTAACAGTGGACCATTTAGCTGTGGAGGTGGTGGGGGTGGCGCAGGAGCTCGTGGGAGCTGTCGAGGTGGTAGGGGTGGCGCAGCAACTTGTGAGAGCTGTGGAGGTGGTGGGGGTGGCGGAGGAGCTTGTGATACCTGTGGAGGTGGTGGGGGTGGCACAGGAGCTTGTGAGACCTGTGGAGGTGGCGCAGGAGCTCGTGAGAGCTGTGGAGGTGGTGGGGGTGGCGCAGCAACTTGTGAGAGCTGTGGAGGTGGTGGGGGTGGTGCAGGAGCTCGTGAGAGCTGTGGAGGTGGTGGGGGTGGCGGAGGAGCTTGTGAGAGCTGTGGAGGTGGTGGGGGTGGCACAGGAGCTTGTGAGAGTGGTGGGGGTGGTACAGGAGCTCGTGAGAGATGTGGAGATGGTGGGGGTGGTGGGGGTGGTGCAGGAGCTCGTGAGACCTGTGGAGGTGGTGGGGGTGGCGGAGGAGCTTGTGAGAGCTGTGGAGGTGGCACAGGAGCTTGTGAGAGTGGTGGGGGTGGTACAGGAGCTCGTGACAGATGTGGAGGTGGTGGGTGTAGAGGTGGTCCTCGTTGTTGTGGGTGCTGCCACGGCTGTTGACGTAGAGGTGGAAGTTGTTTTTCATCATACTCTTCAAGCTCCTGGTAGCACTTCATGTTTCTGAGAATATCGTTGGTGTCTCTGACACCGACATTAGCTAGCCCATCAGTTAGGAGTAGAACAGACTGTACTTGTGCTTTGTCCTGCTCGTTGGTGTTCGAAATCAGTTCCATTCCTAATAGGATTAAAATAGAAATTACTAATCGTACATGGTACAAATGCACTGTAAATGATACCATTCCTCTACACAGCGTGGAAAGACAGACTTTCAAAGCAGCTGTATACTAGATGTACATGCAGTGGAACCCTCATCAGGGTTTCATATAGCTGAGGTCCGGGGGTCGTTCCCAGGGAAATTTTACGAAATGATTATCTGAGGTGCAATTTGGTTTTTTTTTGTACTAGTACAGTGTATATACTTATTTCAATATGTAGAAGTTTTTAAGTTATACACTTTGTTATGACATCATTAAGTGTTCAGATTTTTAGGGGGGGGAATCCCAGGGCGCCCCCCTCTCTATGTTCATTATTTAAGTCATCCCTGCATGGTATAGAGAGCCAGGTCCCATGTTTGTGTACATAGGTCACCTCTCTGTAATTAGACTATGTACATTTGTTCCCAAATATATATGTCTGTTATATAAGCTGGTATATATATCCGTAAAACCTCTATTTAAGGTGACCGTCTAAATAAGCGACACTTGGACATTACCAGTTGCAAGCATGACAGCATATACTATTTATGACGCATCAATGGCAGAGAGAGAGAGATATTGACACAGAGGTATGACCTAAAGTTAAGCTGAGACAGCAGCCAAGAAGAGCACAATAACTGCTGCTGTGCAGTAAACATAATAATAAACTCCCGTGGAATAAAATGCCCCCTTTACAGACTTCGAAATGAAATAAACGCCCGGACGTTTAATCAAGTAAATACGGTGTATAATATTGAACTTAATATATATCCTACGCACATAACTAAATTTAATATCCTATATAGGACAATCAATATCCATTGTAAATGATCCCCATTCTTGCAATGCCACAAAAATGGGCAGAGCTATTGTAGCTAGTGTACCTTTGAGCAGTCCTCCACAGAGGTTAGTTTGTGTGCCACTACGAATGGAGTCAACAAGAGCCTTGGCTTCTTTCTTGTTGGCTTTGTTCATTAGCATCAGGTCAAAATTCACGTAGATATAGGCGTCGTAAGTAACCACAGACAGTCTGTCAGTTTCTTTCACTGTAAAAGGATGCTGTTTGTGGTCAAATGCAAAAACCCGCAACATACAACTTTGGAGGCGGGGCTCGTAACAGTCAAAGTAATCTTTAGAAAATAAGTGGAGCTATGGTATCCCTTTAGTCTTTAGCTTAGATAGCTATATTAAAGCAGCCACTTACACTGGTCAATGACAAAATGCAGGGTTTCTTTGACTAGTTTCAGCTTTTCCCCTTTCATAGAGCCACTCTTGTCAATGACAGCCACAATGTTCACCGAGGCTCGAGAGGTTGGCTCATAGAACGGAGCTTTGAAGGAGGTGACAGCCCAACATGTCTGCTCAGTCAGAGGGTAGCTCACGTACTCTGTAGAGCATTCAAGCGCAATCTGATCGCAGCCAGTCAATACTACATCTGTTTCTTTTATTTCTTCAGCCATTGCTTTTCGGTAGATTTAGCCTCAGACCATACTATGCTCAGACCATGACTATGCTTAGACTATATACCCTTAGCTTGCCTTCCATTACATCATTCCCCAAAATAGTATGAATGACAGAGCAGTCTCAGTAAAAACAAGGGGTGTATCTAGCATGCCGAAGACACTGAGGTAAAGATCATTAACTGCACAAGACACAAAAAAATTAATGGGTTGCAGAAAATTGAGCAGAATTTACTGGAGGGTGAACATAATGACGTTAATGTCTCTACTTCTAAACACATTGTCCAAAGACTCATAGGGCACCTTCGTCTTGGTGAAATGCTCGTCCATCATCTGTATGAGAGAGTAAGGTCAATAAAAGTAATGCTGAACACGAATGAGACAAACGGGACACCAAAGATAAAAAGGACATAAAAAAACTATGAACCCATAGGAGTATTTGCGGTCATTTTTGTGTAACCAAACAACAACATTTTTGAGACCTTTAATTAATTACTATAAACAATTTATAACCTCCAGCTTCCCCTATGATAACCTCACCTCAAAGAACCTCTTCTCGATCAGTGGCTTGTTGCCGGTAGTCCTTTCCTCATAGGACATGAGTACAGTGGTGTGTCTACCACACAGGTCCACCAATGTCTTTAGCAAGGCAGGAAGACTCTGTAACAATGTGTGATGTATATAGTTGAATAAATGGAATTTAGGCCCTGGCTACATATAGCTAGCGGCAAGGGATGGTGCACAATAAGAAAGTGTGAAATAACTCTTGTAAGACGTACTACGTACTGTAAGAAGTACAATTTAAACCTGCACTATTTAAACGACCGGCAGATTGTGTGCTTACATCTTCCCCTAGAGTTTTGCTAATGTGTACAAGCATATAGGTAGTATAGGCAAACACTTCATTTCTTACCTCTTCATAGTACACGACATCAGCCATGAGCACATAGTCAGGTGAAGGAAGAAATCTTGACACCTCCTCTCCCCTAAATAAACGGTTAGCATCAACTTGTACATAAACAGGTTCAGTGGCGGATCTATAGTGGGGAGCTTTGGGGACTTGAGCACCATGGCCTTGATTACAAGCCTGAAAGACAGAATCTACACTATAGCACGTAGCATTATCATAGCAACACCCAGTTAAATACTGTAAGCATGAACAATTATTGATGAGCCATACAGGAAAAACATCGTGATTTGCAGAATAGCTAGCTAGGCTTGACCTAGTGACTTTTAGCTCCCCCCTAGGCCCTATCAATATTCTTGGATCCGCCCCTGACTGGTACGTTAGCATATAGACTTGTACATTAACAGCTTCAGGTACAGATATACAACGGAAAAGCACCCTTTTTAAAAATGCATCCAGCAGGACCAGCAATAAAAAGCCAATACGTTTTGTTTTATATTCACAATCAAATGTAAAGTCTGTAGCATTAGCAGTAGCAGCATTGAAAGATCGATTTGGGTATTTACACTGCTCGTACTGTACTGTCACCATTTTAGGACTTGAGCAGTAAGAGATCCCGCGATGACATCTTTGTTGATACTGACATTGTCAGACATCAAGTCTACAAACTCAGGGAGGTCAGTCACTGTCACATCTGCCCTGTATGTATATATCATATTATGGGTTCTGAAATCAAACACAGTCAATGCGTGAAATCCACCACCCTTTTGGTATAGCCAGTAAAAATTGTAAACGCTACCAAAAAGTACGTCTCCTTCACTCACCCGAGCACCCCAGCCACTATCCCCACCACGCCAGTACCAGAGCCTAGATCCACCACCCTCTTACCCCTCCAGTGACTACGTTGGTCTGACGTACCAGGCCCCGAGGCTACTGGGAAAAAGGTATCGTTCTCCAGGAACTTAGCGAGGACAATAGCAGCGTCCCAAACCACACAACCTACATCTCCGACATAGAGCTGCTTCAGTTGAATCGTTTTTTCTCCACACTCCAGCTCTCTGAAGAAGCTGCCCCCATTCGAACTTTCAGTCTCACTGTTCATCTCATTGTTTTATGTACAAAAAACACCATACCACAGGAAAGTACCTAAGTAACTCTTCTCTCAGCTGATCAGGCCGCGGCTTTTATCGCTCTCAGTTGTACGCCGCGGTAAAACACAAACCGTTTGACCTTTGAACGTTCTAGTATTTCAATAAATGTGCTCTATTTAGAATTAGAGCCACCCACATGGACAAGCTGTACTCGACTCAATGGAGGACTGGACAAGTCTATGCAATGATAAAGACACTGAGGCTATTGTTCTCTCGAAGATGAGGGAAATAGGATTGAGTGCTCACCTGAAGTATGCAGTTCAGAGCAAAATCAAGGACCAAAACGTCCAAATCAGTGACCTAGAGGAAACAGTACATGCCAGCGTAAATACACCAGGTGTGCAGCATGTACTAAACCACAGTAATTGATGATTTCACCTCCACAGAACTTCAGACACTCCTAAAGAATGCTGTGTATAAGGAGGTGATAAGTCTACAGAATAAAGTAGGCATTGACGGCAGTGAGCTCCGCCCACTTTGTAAGGAGCCACTGGATTTTGTTCGAGTGGCTGAAGAGGAGTGGGAAGCCACACTGAGACAAGGAATCAACACTCTGGCCATTGAGAAGAACCTACCACTATGCAAGGAGGTAGCAACAGTACAAGTTTTATACTTGCCGAATTATAATGATTGCAAATAATATTTCACATGTCCCTTGGGTTTTTTCTTAAGTGATATGTATCGATTCATTCTATCCCCTTGCAGAGGTCACCTTCTGAAAGTGAACAATTGAGACGGAAGTGGAATTCAATTGGAAGTAATTTCCCAGGAAAGTTGTGATCTAGCTCCTTCATGTATTGATGTGTGCTGTACTATATATCACTCCAGGACTCCATGAAATGAACCCGATATACTCCCCTAAGGACTTTCTGGAGGTGCTTACTCGTGTGAGGAACAGCAACTACAACCCTGGAGTGGACTGTGGGGGTCTAATGAAACTCAACGTCAACGTCAAGTCCCTTACTCAACTAGTCAGTGGGGTGGAGTTTGACAATAACGTCTTGATGTATAACCTAGTACACAATGTTTTGTTTGCCATGATAGTATGCATTTTATATCTAGTGTTGGTGAGTCAGTAGCATTACATGTATACTAAAATACCGGTCCTCAAAGGAAACTGTATTATCACTACCCTCTTCTATAGAGAATGCTGTTTTCGAGTTTGCATCCCTCAAATCTGCAAATGGAGAACTCTCTGTCGAGAAATGGTGAGAAACAAAATTCGATGGTACTGAATTTTAACTGTTTAGCACAGGTGGAGTGGAGTACAATGAAAAGGCTGAGAAAGGTTGGTTCAAGATTGGAGTGTACTCAATATGGCCCTGTGTTGATTTTTAATCGTTAAGAGATAGTGTCCGACAAAACAACATTAATAGAACAGAGATGGAAATTGAATATTGTTGGTACTCTCAGGGCTTCATTTGCGCCCTGTTGGAAAAATAAGGCTGATTTACGGCTTAAGTTGCTCATCAAGCAAAGTCTGTTCAGGTTTCTCTCCTGAATGTGAAAGACTGTAGCATAATTATAGTGCGAACCAGATACACCCTCAGGCAGTTTAATCGCAACACTTCCTGGACGGCCAATGGCTCCAGACCTTCTGTAATGTGTAGTTTACTAGTTGTAACTCAATGATGGCCAGTCTCTCTGTTAAAAAGGTACTGCTGCCAGTCCAGACCAAGTTTTCTTGTGTCATTAGTTCTACTGTGGTATGCAAAATTAATGCTATTCATTGCATTATTATGCTTGTTAGCAAACGTTCTTATGACGGAAGCAATACCACTAAACAGTGGACCTACACTTCACTATAAAAAGGCAGACAGAACCTGGTCAAGTATCGCTTCTGGCCTTTTGGCTAAGATCAAGTAGAAATAACTGTTCTTCGAAGTGTAAAAGCTTCGACGGGGCTATTGCCCCACGCTTTTACTTCAATTTTTGCAAAATGGGTTGTGGACCGAAGCTTGCTTCACCCTTCCCGCGGGTTGCCCTAGTATTGCACTACTTCTAGGTGCGGCCCATCCCCTCATGGGGACACAATCAAACAAAAATCAATGCATCCTTCAGACATTGCTTTCTATAATCATGTACGTTTATCAGTTAAATTTCTGTGGTCCCCTCCTTTGTCTCTCTACATGCATCTCTCTTTATATTGCAGTGTTGCAACATGAACTTTGCCCCCTGGCGAGAGAGCTGTGCAAGGGAGGGTGTCCAGTGGGTCTCAGGAGGGAACTGTGGGGCAGAGCACTCACACTGAACACCAGCAGCCCAGAGGTCAGGGGGTTAGAGTATGTGAAATGAAAGCATTGATTTTGTGTGTTAGATATTCATGCTGATTTTGGCAACCAATTCCACATTGTTAATTATAGCGGGGTATAATTATTTCGAGGGTATAAAATGTTTGCAGTTTTTGCTGATGAATCTGCATATACCGTATATAGAGGGTAATTTTCGTGGGGCAAAATATTCGTGGTTGAAGACAACCATGAATATTTTGTCCCCCGAAAATTACCCGCTATACGGTATATACCCACGAATTTATTATCGCATGTACCCTCAAAATATACCCGGCTATACAGTATGATACAGGGCATAATTCACATGATGTGCAGCATGCTTTTGTGTTTGAAGAGCTGAAAATGTCCGTTATGAAGTACAGTCTTTTGTTTGAAAAACTGCTAGTGATGGTAAGTCTCTATGAAGGCCATCATTCTTTAATGACAATAATTCTTTCTCTTAGGATGTGAAGAAAATTGCAGCGAATGATGACAACTTCTTTGTGTTTGAGGACAACATGCATCAGGTGTAGCTCTTCGGTGTTAGTCTATCGCCTTGACGACTGGTTGTGTTGCAGGTGTTGCTGTGTTTCCTCCATGACAACACTATGCTCCCTCACTTTGACCACCTCAGTGTAACACCAATGAAGGCCTTCAAAACAGGTGAGGGGGATGGTTAATGTGTGGGGAAGACGAGGTGTTCCCTTTGCTAGCATTTCATACACATGCTTATTAATAAACATCCACTGAGAACTCAACTAGCTAAATTCCCTCTTGTTGACTACACTACATAAAATTTTCTCCCTAGAACAAGCAGTTTTCTACACATACTATTTTATTCAAGGACGATCCACATATAGGTCATTCTGGAGACCCTCATTACCAAACAGTGTATCCCCCCAGTGGTGAGTTAAACTGCTGAGCTTGCTTCTTCCTCTACCAAATTCTGTTTCCATTGACAGGGATTATTCCGTTTCATGGCTTCTCTATATTCCGTAAGTGATGGTCAACCCCACTTCATGTGATTACTAAAAATAATGACCTGTGTTTCAGTTGCTCCTCTGTGCTTCATGTTTGATCGAGCGGATCGATTGTATGCACTTTTCAGAGAAATGTATCTCAGGTAAACGATGAGTACATGTAACTCCATTGCTCTGTAATTGCCTCTTTGTATATATGTAGGTATTTTGTGCACCTACACTGCATTTCATCACATCCTCAGGTAAGCACAGTATCGAATTTGTCTTTCCCCTCTATTATTATGCTATAGTATTTTTAGTAAGTTTACAGCCTCTCATAGCTAGCCAATCTTAATCCTCCTTTACTCATCTGTCCCCTCTCGCCCCAATGTACAGGGTATTCTGGGTCTGTGTTGTCAGTTTGAGCACCTCCTCCAGTGCAAGCAGCCAGAGCTAACAGAACACCTCAGGAAGATTGGGGCAGAACCGTAAGTGTGTGTGTGTGGGGTGGGTGGGTACTTTATATGCCTCGTCTGTTTGTGTGTGTGTGTATTCAAACTAACTACCCACAGTTACAATCCGACTACAACTAAGAGCCTCTATTAACTATTTTTTAGATTAGCTTGCTCGTTGTATTACGGTAACAATGTGTTTTCATTGGACTGGTATTATACTAGATACAGAATTATTGTAAACATCTTCATACTGTACATAATTATCTTGTCTTCCTGCCCAGACTGAGGATGGCGTTTGATTGGCTGATGACAGCTTTTGCCGGTCACCTGGAGACTCGTCAGCTCCTCCTCCTCTGGGATAGGATCATCGGCTACAATACTCTCAGCCTACTACCAGGTGAATGGTGTTTAGCTTATAATTATGTCACTATAATTGCGAAACAAGTAATACAAGTGACTGTAATTATGAGATGGTGACTGCATGACTGTGTTAAATATTTCACAATAGCCGTTGCGCGTACTATAACATGTAGTGTGCTATACATTTTGACGTTGTTTTGACTTTGACTCGTCTGTTGAAATAATTATACAGCCACTTTGTCCGGATTGTGCTCTCTATGCTTTTGACATTGTATAATAATACTCTGCAGTAATGGCTGTCTCTGTGTTTGAGTTCCGAGCTACCAATCTCTTCAAGGCAACCACACTCACTGAAGCAGAGGTAAAGAGATGTGTACGAGTGTGATTAAATTCTATTATTGAACAGCCCGGCCACAATGTGATCGTTATCTCCCCCCACACACACTCCCACAGACTGTACTCTCTGATCTTCGCTGCCTGAACATTCTCCCTCTATTGCAACAAACACTTTTCATGTGACAGTATGAGGACCCCATAATTAGTATCTCAATTTCAGAATCATGCTTATCAATCAGTTAATTAATGACTTGCGGTACTTTTAAATTAACGTATTACGCAAAACAGAATAAAATGTATACATGTATACACAAGCAACTAAACAAGAACAGCGTATTTACTTACATACAACTGCATAGACTAGATGACTAGATGAGGAGTGGATAAATGCACGAGAGAGTCAGTGTTGGGTTCATACTGTCATGAGGTGTTCAGTGAATGGTTTCGGTACATTCCAGCCCGTCCAAGATGCTGTACGTGAAAAATTGTCGTGTGTGCATGACTTAGGGATGTAAAATAAAAATACAGTGGAACCTCCATTAACGACCACCTCCGAAAAGCAACCACATGCGATAAAACGGCCAAAAGCTCAGGTCCGGATTGAAACTTCAATGTAAAGCAACCTCTCAGGAGCGGTCAAAAGGCTGTACATTCTCCAATGGTGTTCGTTTTATGAAGGTTCCACTGTATTTCACTGGTTGGACTATGTGTACATGTACATATAGGTACACACAATACGTACCATAATATAGCGGGTAATTTTCGTGGGGTAAAAAATTCATTCAACTCGAAAACAGTGATTTTCGTGAGTAGAAATTCGTTGCATGCGTTCCGGTAGGCCACACCTACGTTTTTTTTCGTAGAGGTCAGCTTGCCAACTAAAAAAATATTTTACCCCATGAAAATTACCCGGTATTGGTATACGTACACACATGAGTGAAAATTTGGGGCACACCTATTATATAATAAAGAGGTGGCCTGCTAACACAGGGAAGCATGCTATGGAGGCTTGCATTGCGTTAGCATTTAACCTGGCCACAATTAACAGTTTTAAACCGCACACAATGAGGTTTGTATAAGTCTAGCTACATAAAACTGAGCAAACAAATACCTCTGAGAATCCTTGTGACCTGCCATGAAAGCTGTTTGGGGTGGTCTCTATTGTACCCTGCAGTTGTCTGAATGAAAGAGAAACACCGACTGTCAATTGCAATACAAAGAAGCACTCTGACAATATACAATGGAGCAACTAATGAGAAGGAGCCTATAATGGCCCCCCTTTTGATAAAAATGGCTAGAATCCACTTGGTCTAATATTTCTTACGATATAATTTTCACACACCCGTAAGAGTTTGAGGAGGTAGAGTACATTGGGTGCTGACAGCTGCTCAGAGGCTCCTTGGTTTCTGTAGGGGTAGTTAAGGGGTGGAGGGAGACTGTCATTACTGTGCTGGGTGCCAAATGTCATAAGCTCTGACACCAGATCTTTATGGAATCTGGATTAAACCAATTCGTGTTTGGGTATTATCTGGGGTTAGCCACAAAGCGCAAATGGAAAGGTGTTTTATGTTTGCGGGTAAGCCTGTAGCTTTCTAACAGTCACTGTTCCTGCATTTGTGGATGATTTTACTATGCTGCTACCTGACTTGAATTCGACCCGAATTAGGTCGTGTGAACGAGGCTAGTTAATTTATACGCTCAATTAATGTGTACATGTATTGTAAATTCGTAGTTATAACACGGGCCGAGGGATTGTATGGTGTATATTGCACTGAAGCACGAGGGCGCCAGCCCCAAGGGCTGAGTGCAATATACACCATGCATCCCGAGTGCACGTGTCATAACTAGTTTATACCCCTAGCAACACAAAATACATCACAGCTTCTACTGAAAGAGCTGAAAGAGACTAGTCCCAGTTGCTTGCATCTCCGCTTGAAGACACCAGTATCTGATCATTCAATTGCTGTCATTGGCACAACGAATGGCTTGACTCACAAAACGTCGGGCTCCTCGGACCTCGCTAGACAAAAGTAAAGCAGCCTCACCCCTGCAAAACCTTCAACACTGCAAAACAGCCCCACCCCAAAGCTGCAATGCAACTCAAGCAGCCCCACCCCAAACTCTGCTGCAAACAGTTCCTCCCCTGCAAAACAGCCACTCCCCAATTATTAAACAGCCAACTCCGACGATGCCTTCAACGAGTATGAATAAGACTGTGTCGTAAGCTGAAGTGGACAGTAAAGAACTGGACAAAACTATTTACTGGAAGCCTTTGCTATGCGGTATTTAAAAATACTATATGTATGTTAATCCCTCAAGGCTTTGCGGTCAGTGCAGAATATGAGATTCAGTGCATTATGCTATATACATATTGCACATAGCAACAGCATAGCAACGGGATATAATTACCTATTCAAATACAAAACTACTGTCACTATTGTACACACTTTCAATAATAGACACACACTCCTACAATACACTGGTAACACACAATGTAAAATTCCTCTATTCATTAATTCATAATAATATTATTGTTTTTCCCACTTACTGGGGCTGTTAACAGTAGTCTGAGCCTTGACCATGGAGTCCTTGTCACAGGTGAACACAGGGTTGCCATTGTTAGCAGCCGGAGGCTCTGAAATGTGTGTGAATATAAGTTAGATCTAGCGCGCACACACACACACACAATCAATGATACAGCTCGGGATGCCCTAGCTGTGCATCACACACACCCTAACGTTCCTAGTTATTGTAGCAAGTCAATCGCCATCGCCTATGCAAAGGAAATGGCGTAAAATAAAAATACAGCTTTAATAAATACCTAGTTTATGAGATCGAGTGTCGCTTATGGAATTTGAATTCTGCAAAGTGGATACAAACAATGTATAACAAATGCTTCTGCAGTGAGTTTACTAACTTACTCTGCTCATTTCAGACCTCTATCACATGTACAGCCTGTAAAAGCTACACTTGTTTGTCTTTATTGCTTTGGAAACCAGGGTAAAACCACTCCCCTTCACTGCGCTCTGGGAGTGGTTTCCAGTCAAGTTTTATACCGGCCACGTGTACATGTGTGATCACTCCAGACACACACGTACATAGAGAGAGACCACCATGAGTGGAGAGGTAGCATGCAGCCGCAAAACTTACAATATGAATAGACTGCACTGTGCAGTACAACCAGTATTGCTTAGGATCTACCTAGCGTTATTTTAGAGACAAATCGGCCTGGGAAAGGCTAGCTGTTGAAAGGGCGTGGTTTCCATGAGTTATAGCTCACTCATGTGTGCTGGCAGAGCTAGCTAGCTAGCTAAGGCTGGAGAGAAGAGAGACCATGAGTGGAGAGCTCATGGAGCTAACGCAGTATCCACCCGTTCCCGAAGCTACCTCGGAGGAACACCATGAAGTGGGAGACAGTGACAATCAGGAGCTCTTGTAAGTGTAATCATGTGTATAAATTGATCTTCAACATACTATAAATTACTAGCATGGCATATGAAACGACTGTTACGACTGTTTTGTAGTTTGATTGTCCCACCCATTGCATCGGATGTAGTGGACGTTTACGGTATAGTATACGATTACCATGGCTACTCAAAGAGTGTCAGTGCAACACTAGTTGGGCGTGGCCTCACCCTGGATGCTCACGTAGGGTTGGGAAACACTGCAATGTCAGGTTTGTTCCACCGGCACTTAGTTTTAGGGTGTGGCTAAGCATGAATATGATTAATTCCAAGTGGGCGGTAACCGCTAGAATACTACTGCAGGAGTCACTTTTGCATTAGGTCCTAAAAAGCACTAACCGTTGCTCAAATTATTTATTTCTGGCACTTAATAAAAAGGCTTGTTTGAGACATCAAGACAATCATTTTGCATCTTTGACTTCACACTTCTAAACAGTTGTCTAACCCATAGCTACAGTCAATGAATGTTGTTCACGAGTCATTCAGCTCTCAACGGTGCAGCTAGCAAGTAAAACTGAGCTAGACCATGCCCATTTTCTCAATACTAGCTGCAGAACATAGGCGCCACCATAATTTAGGCGCCAGCTGGGCTGAACGCAATTTTTTGTGGTCTAAAAGATGCGCCACTCAGAAGTGGAATTAATTTTTTCTGCCGCTGTAATTACAGTAGAACCTCGCTAATCCGGACCCCTTTAATCCGAAACCTCGCAAATCTGGACAAAATGGCAAACTGAAAAATAGGAGGGGCTGTCAGTAGAATAGAGTACTGCGCATGCGCAATGTAAATTGCTTAGCTGAATCAGCAATAAGATAAACTGCTGGAGACCATGGCCACTGCAAAGAAAACGAAGAGAGAGCTCTCACAAGACTCACTGTATCGGAGAGAAAGTTGAGATAAAGACTATTCTAGCTAGCAGCTTCCCTTCTGGCCACAGTACCGTATATCTTCTAATTTATCGGACACTTCTAATTACCCCGGACACTCTTTTGGGCAATTTTCGTTGTTCTAATACAACGGACACTCCAGTACTTTAATATTACATTTGTTCTAAATATCCGGACAATACCTTGAAAAGTTGAGTTACCATTCATAGACGGCAAGTAAGACTTAGAGTGCTGCAGTTACATAGCTTTGAGTAGCTAGTTTTATATAGCTAGTGCAACTATTCCGTCGTACCCTGTTCTATTAAACTTAGCTAGCTCGCATGCAGCTGCTTGCTTGTTCTAATTATTCCGGACACTTCGCATGCTCTATAAAAGTCTGTTCCAATTATACCCGGAAAATTTCCAAAATAATTATTTTTTGCTGTCCGATATTAGAAGATATACGGTAATATCATAATACATGTACAAAAGTGTCTTCGTTAATAATCAATTAATGACATCTGTTAATCCGGAAATTTCGTGTATTTGGATGGGGTCTGGTCCCGCTCTATTCGGATTAGCGAGGTTCTACTGTACATCAATCACGGTAGTTAAATAGCCGTTAAAATAGGCTACGCTCAGAAGTTGACCGGTGACTGACTGTTATTTATACATGTACGCACCTCTGCTTTACCATTAGGAGCAAGGATGCCACCTCTACTCCCACCCCCCAGCCTAGTTCAAGGCTGCAGTACCTGACAGAGCCTCCTGACAGCTGGCGGCCTCAGCCAAAGTGCCCCAGGTCATTTAGTGACTGCATGTTCCAGTGGATAGGAAAACTGGTGAGTGCATGCATGTACAGTGTGTGTGTTGGTCTTTGTTTGTTGGCACTAGTAGCTCTATAACTATTGAAATAGGATTCGATGTAATTATTGCTCCCCCCCGCATCCCACAGCTGGGTGGGCGGTTCAGACACGAGCCTGAGGATATGTTGTGTGGTGACAACCCTTGTCTCTTGTCAGCAACTACACAGACGATTCTCAAAGAGAGGGTCTTCCATGACTTGGTGAGTGTAGTGATATAGTATTACATGTATGCCTTTGTAAGGGTCACTTTAAATAATGAAAGCACCACGGGTGCTGATGCCTCGGTGGATGTGCCAAATCTACGTGACATATTATAAAGCTACTAGTAATATTATTGCTAACACACGCATGATATCATGATGAACATTTGTGCATTAATTTTGCTGCATGCAGGCAGAATCACAGGAAAACTCAACGAGTGGGAAATCATCGATCATGATTGTTGCTAAAAAGGATGCCAGAGGTCCAAATTGTGGTTGCAGCATCAATAACAGTAGAGCTCTCTTCTCTCACTCTTGTAGCCACCAATAGCTAGCGTTCTAGTGCAGAGCTAACTACTATTAGACACTAGTTGATAAGATCTACATGGGAAGTACGTGGGGAAGTGCCTCAGAGGAGGTATACTATGGGACTTAGTATACCTAGTATGTCAAGTAATTGTATTGTAGTCAAGCCTCGAGGGCAAGGTTTGCGCATGCGCACTAGTATATCTAAATGAGTTAGACACTGTTTTGTCGGTGTCCATGTGATTTAGAAGCCCTCAGCCACTTGCAGTACCCTTGCTACGCTCGGGATAGTAAATCAGTGCCTTTGGGCTTCTAAATCCCATAGACACCTCCAAAACAGTGTCTAACTAGCAACAACAAATTTTGCTACGCGTTCTTCTGAAAAGGTTGCAATGGCATTCCAAGTAAGCGAAACTATGCATACTTAACTCGAGAACAAAGCATTATTTTGCAAATCCACGAACAAGAAAACATGACTAAAAGTGTATGCAATAGAATCTCTATAATATGGACACTCCTATCACTTGTATATATATACACTCTACTGTGTTTTCTCATGGTCGGTCCTTATCACTTGCTTTGGTTGAGTTACTAATTTTATTCATACCTGTTGTTCCTCCGTGTAGGACCCCAGTGACATAGTAGACTATCATGTGCACATTGTGGGACACGGTGACTCAGGGTCAAAGTGCTTCATCAATGACAATGTGAGCAGTATAGTCATTCCATAACCTCAGAGTTTACAGTAAGCCGATCATATTATTTGCTGTCCCTGACCAATGCACTGAAATACTAAACCCTTAGCTGTTGTAAATGCAGTAGTATGACTGCACGAGTACGGAAACTGACTAGCAGCAATTAGACTATAGGCTGAAACTTTTGAAAGCGGAGTTTTAGTGAGACATGCACTGTGGATCACAGCAGAGCCAGCAAAGAGGCCTGGAGTGTTACAAGTATACACTATTGTTATGCAGATGAAGACGTGGTGGAGACCGTACAATCGCCTCAAGTCTATCATATTCATGGCAGCTGCTCAAGCCCCGGACATGGAAGGGTGAGCTCGGGTATAATCGTAAGTGCATGCTATATCCTGTACATGTACATCTGTTACATCTTTTGAAGGCTGTATGTACCTAACTTTATGTGTTAAACTATATGGGTTTTCCATTATAGAAAATATATGCTTGTTTACCTGTTGTGTTTCCCTGACAGAGGTGATATGCAGTACATGTCTCGACTGATTCGCCTGCTCAAACACTTTGTGCCGGCTTGCATTCTGAGCAGCAATCCCTCTGGGGTGAGTGAGTTTCATAAAAATTCTTTTTCATGCTACCAGGAGTGCATGCACTCCTGATGCTACGTATACATGTATAGTACATTTACCTTTGTGTAGACCAATAGCCTATCATTATAGTGAGCAGTTTTATTTTAATTAGTACTCCACCCACAGGAACAATATAGACATGGGAAGTGCTGTTTGCTTGCATTTGATGCGTTTTACGAGAAAAATGGCAATGCAAATCGAAACAAAACAACCCTCTACGTACCCAACGACTACGCGTTCCTTCTTTCTCAAGACCACCCCCAATACTTCTACTCCGTGGGTTCAGTGAACCCTTATCGTACAGACGCCCTGAAGGAACTAGAGAGATGTGCAGAGAATGGAGTGTCCATCATTAAGTGGCTGGTACGTCAGTTCCTTGTATGTCTACAGTAATGTTGTACTTGCATAGTGCATAGTTGTCTGTTTAAGTTTGGTACAATTATCCAAAATTTGGTGATCATTGAATGTATATATTGTGCATGTATACTTCAAGCTGGGATGTATGTACAATGTAGTAATTTGCATTCTTATTTATGCAGCCCAATTCTATGGGGATTGACCTCAGAGACTCCCAGTGTCACCCATTCTACAGAAAGATGAAGGAGCTAGATATGGTAACTATGGGCTGTATGTCACAGAGTGAGTCAATACTTCATTTAAGGGGTGAGGGGGGGGGGGGGGCGCTTCCACCCTAGGAAAAAGTGCATTCCCAGGTGCCCGTTTCAATTTTGTCTGGATCATTCTCGAAGAAAAGGCGTGGCTAGCTATTAATTACCATTTGAGATTTTTATGAAATGGGCCTGCTTTGATAGCTAGCTAGCTAGCACTGAATTGAATTAGAGTTGTTAAGCAATTCGTACTGTAGACCTGCCTTTAGAACTTTATCTATATAGACGTGCCCCCATACCCCCCCAGAAATCACGTGTTACCATACACAGATATCTAGCTTGCCCCCCCCCCTTCAAATGTGTACTACGCCCACAAGTGTGTAAAAACTGTATTGCTACCCCGGCAATCTACGTACACATGTACGTATACAATGTACATGTACGTGCAACTATTAGGTGAACGGTTGTATAATCACAATAAATGATTATAGTATTCGTATAATTCAATGTCTAGCAGTTTTCCCCATGCATAACCCGCCCCATGCACCCTCTCTCAGGCGTTGCTTGTGCACATTGGTGAGGAGCACTCTGTGGACGCTGCCTTTCTGGACAACGATCTGGGAAACCCTCTACTATTAAGGGAGTGAGTGGATGTGGAAACCTCAGTTTAGTTCTATAGAGGTTGTATAATTATGGAAATGTATTGTGCAGCTATATATACATGTACTTGAACAATAGTAGAGTCATGTGCATCTTTAAACTGTCACCTTACCGTACAGGGATCTCAAAACTGTACATTGTCTTTTTAATCACTCTCTTCTCCCTCAGACCGCTAAAGTTTGGAGTGCGGGTGATAGCTGCTCACTGTGGTACTGAAGGTCATGCTGTGGACTTTGATGCCAGGGACAGACCCAGGATACCCTGCTTTGAGCTCTTTTTGAGACTAATGAGGGTGGATGCGTAAGTCAATAATGGCACTCTATTACTGTAACAACAGCTTCCCAAAACGACATATGTTGTGTGATTGAATAAATGTCTAACCACAATTTCTGCTCTAGCTAGTTTTGAGCGAGTCGCTGTGCCTAATTATTGTGATACTCGTTCCACCTGTTGGTTGAAAAATGGCCCTCTTTACACAGTGTCTCACAGGAAGAAGATACCCCTGCATGTATAACTCATAGAGTTAAATTGTTTCAGTTTATTCTATAAATTGATCATCTCTCTTTGTGATGCAGATGGAAAGGCCTACTGTTTGGTGACATTTCTGCCGTGTGTGCGTTCAGAAGGGTGGAGTATCTCAAACAGCTAATGGAGGAAACAGTAAGTGTTGTGGTAACAGGTCATACAAGGTTTTATAAGCCAGCTTAATTACCACGACATCGTCAATTCTATAGTACCTGAAGCATATGTAATGTGTAATCATTCATTTTTGTAGACCATCCACGATCGACTGGTATACGGTTCAGACTATCCTGTTCCTGCCATCAACCTGGTGGTCCATACCTCCAAGCTACACAGGTGCATTTCCTTTAATCTCTGTACAGTCGTGTGTGTGAAGAAATATAAAACTATCCATGAGAATGAGAATTTGATGCCTAATTGTATCTCCTGTAGAGTAATCCCATGCGCACACACACACACACACACAGCGCTAACTTGATCACAGCTGACGAGAGGGACGCTTTAAACGAGCTGTACGATTACAACCCACTCCTGTTCGATCTTGCGTGCAAGAGATTGCTATCCTTCAAGGACAAAAAGTTCCCAACGTCTGTGTTCAAAGAGCACACCCTGTTGCCGCCCATGAGGAAAACACCCTTCAATACTGGAACCAGTGTCGACCCTGGTAATCAATGTTATTGATTTCTTTGTACTGTGCGGTCAGACTTACATGTATCTATTCTAACCACCCAACGTATATAAGCCTTAAGTCTACATTAATTTTGCACGTTTTCAACTGCATACCCAAGGTGAGCAATGCCTGTAGGCCCATTACGAACAATGCATGTATTTTTGTGGGCGCAATGGCTGCATCGCTACTTTTGAGAAGCATTATTACATGTTTGCATTGCATGTTACCTAACTATCTTCAGAAATCATTCCTGAAAACTACGATGACTATCAAGATGAGAGACCTCCCACCCCAGTGGAGGGTGGGCAGACGCTCTTAGTGGAGGTGGAGATCCACGATGACAGTAGCAGCACCGAGGCCACGCCCCTTGATAACAGTAGAGTCAATAGTTCCGTGGTCGTTGATAGGCGACAAGAGGACGGGGAAATCGAGGTGGAGGATAGTAATGAGGAAACAAAGTTATTGGTATCACATAATCCATAATAGTTCAACCTGTGAGATATATATTCGTATGTACCACCACCACCACCCATTTTTATTTTATTATTCGTTACATAAATATTATTTGAAATGAAACGTTTATTAATACCCAGGAAGTTTTAGTTACAATGTCAGAAAACTTGTATATAGAGCTTGAACTATTCGTATGTACCAAACAACCACCCATTTTTTTTATTGGTAACATAAAATTGAAATGAAATGTTAAGTGCCCAGGAAGGTTTTTAGAAATTATCCGTGTCGAGAGAACAGACTAGACTCCAATGAGTGTATAGTTACAATGTCAGAAAACTTGTATATAGAGCTTGAACTTATACATTATCTCTGAAATAAGCATGGGTGCATGAGATTGTGTCCATGAATAGCAAGCACGGTATACAATAGCACTGTAATTTATAGAGGCTGTTCTGTTTATAATTATAATTATGGTTCATGAATAGTCGTACTTTGCCCTCAGTCTCTCCTTGATGAGTAGTGCCTTGGTTACCCTCCGCCAGCTGCCCACCACTCTCTTTTCTCTCTTCTATAGACAAGAAAATAATGCCGCATGAATCTGATCAGATACACTATCAAATGACAATGCACATACATGTACAATGTACATGTACAATGTACATGGCCAACAAGAGTATTAAAATAAGTTTAGAACGAGACCTTTACGATTTTTAACGATAGCAAATTGCGAGCCACGATGTCAATCTTTAGGCCTCAGTGCACGTAGGTATACGGTAGTGTGTGTACAGTGTTACAGCTGCTCAATGAAAGTAAGACTTTCTATAGGCTTCCAGCCACGTTTTCTTGGATTGTGGAATTGCATGGCTATAATCATGCTTATTTTGAAGGCTGTTGCAGACTTTTACGGTAAAATCTGTTGATATAATTAGCTATATACACTAGAAGGCTAGCTACTCACAATCACAATCACAATATAAATATAGCTGAATGG